>NW_028188987.1:369194-446086 GCF_054131305.1 Coturnix japonica
ACAAAGGTTCTAGGTCACGCAATGGTTTAGGTCAGCTAAAGGGGGTTCTAGGTCGAGCAATGGTTTAGGTCAGCTAAAGGGGGTTCTAGGTCACCCAATGGTTTAGCCCAGCCCAGGCCTGTTAGAGAGGTTCTAGGTCACCCAATGGTTTGTGGTTCTAGGTCACACAATGGTTTAGACCAGCCCAGGCCTGTGAGGAGAGGGTTCTATGTTAGACAAAGGTTCTAGGTTAGACAAAGGTTCTAGGTCACACAATGGTTCAGGTCTGCCAAAGGTTCTAGGTCATGCAATGGTTTAGGTCAGCTAAAGGGGGTTCTAGGTCACCCAATGGCTTAGCCCAGCCCAGGCCTGTGAGGAGAGGGTTCTAGGTTAGACAAAGGTTCTAGGTCACCCAATGGTTTAGGTCAGCTAAAGGGGGTTCTAGGTCATGCAATGGTTTAGGTCAACTAAAGGGGGTTCTAGGTCACCCAATGGTTTAGCCCAGCCCAGGCCTGTTAGGAGAGGGTTCTAGGTTAGACAAAGGTTCTAGGTTAGACAAAGGTTCTAGGTCACGCAATGGTTTAGGTCAACTAAAGGTTTTAGGTCACGCAATGGTTTAGCCCAGCCCAGGCCTGTTAGGAGAGGTTCTAAGTCACCCAATGGTTTGTGGTTCTAGGTTACACAATGGTTTAGCCCAGCCCAGGCCTGTGAGGAGAGGGTTCTAGGTCACCCAATGGTTTAGCCCAGCCCAGGCCTGTTAGGAGAGGGTTCTAGGTTAGACAAAGGTTCTAGGTTAGACAAAGGTTCTAGGTTAGACAAAGGTTCTAGGTTAGACAAAGGTTTTAGGTTAGACAAAGGTTCTAGGTTAGACAAAGGTTCTAAGTCACGCAATGGTTTAGGTCACCTAAAGGTTCTAGGTCACGCAATGGTTTAGCCCAGCCCAGGCCTGTGAGGAGAGGGTTCTAGGTTAGACAAGGGTTCTAGGTTAGACAAAGGATCTAGGTTAGACAAAGGATCTAGGTTAGACAAAGGTTTAGGTCATCCAATGGTTTAGGTCAGCTAAAGGGGGTTCTAGGTCACGCAATGGTTTAGGTCAACTAAAGGGGGTTCTAGGTCACCCAATGGCTTAGCCCAGCCCAGGCCTGTCAGGAGAGGTTCTAGGTAACCCAATGCTTTAGGTCAGCTAAAAAGTGGGTTCTAGGTCATCTCACCACGTTCTAGGTCACCCAATCCTCACTTAATACCCTGTTCCAGGTCACTCAACCCCCCTCACCTGTAAACCTCTCACGTTCTAGGTCACTCAATATCACCCACCCTCCTCACCCCACGTTCTAGATCACCCCACCACGTTCTAGGTCACCCTACCACGTTCTAGGTCACCCGACCTACCTGCCAACAGCCCCACGCTGAGGTAGAGATGGAACAAGGACGTAGCGAAGGCCCCCAATAGGAAACCCAGCCCCGACACGAAACCCCCAACCATGACCACGGGTCTGGCCCCATAGCGGGTACTCAGAGCACTGCCCAAAGGGCCTGAAATATGGGGGGGGGGGAGTCGTGTCTGCCCCACAACCTCCCCCCATTGACCCCTATGTCCCCCCAATGCCCCCCCACTGGCCCCATAGACCTCTATGCCCCCCCATTGCCCCCCCATTGCCCCTATTACACCCCATTGGCCCCATTGACCCCAATACCCCCCCAATGTCCCCCCATAGACCCCAATGTCCCCCCATAGACCCCCCCATTGCCCCCATTGCCCCCCCATAGACCCCTATGTCCCCCCATAGACCCCAATGCCCCCCCATTGACCCCAATATCCCCCCATTGACCCCAATATCCCCCCATAGACCCCTATGTCCCCCCATTGGCCCCAGTGTCCACCCATTGGCCCCACAACCTCCCCCCATTGACCCCAATGGCCCCCCATTGACCCCATTGGCCCCCCATTGGCCCCAATGCCCCCCCAGTGCCTCCCCATTGACCCCTATGTCCCCCCATAGACCCCAATGCCCCCCCATTGCCCCTATTACACCCCATTGACCCCATTGCCCCCCCATAGACCCCCCCCATTGGCCCTATTGACCCCAATATCCCCCCATAGACCCCTATGCCCCCCCATAGACCCCTATGTCCCCCATTGCCCCCCCATTGGCCCCCCATTGCCCCCCCCATTCCCCCCCATTGGCCCCATTGCCTCCCCATTGACCCTATTGCCTCCCCATTGACCCCAATATCCCCCCATTGCCCCCCATTGACCCCAATGCCCCCCTATAGACCCCATTGGCCCCATAGACCCCATTACCCTCCCATTGACCCCCATATCCCCCCATTGCCCCCCATTGCCCCTATTACACCCCATTGACCCCATTGCCCCCCCATAGACCCCCCCCCATTGCCCCCATTGGCCCCATTGGCCCCCCATTGACCCCAATACCCCCCCATTGACCCCAATACACCCCCATTGACCCCAATCCCCCCCCCATAGACCCCATTGCCCCCCATTGACCCAAATGCCCCCCTATAGACCCTATTACCCCCCATTGACCCCATAGAACCCCCATAGACCCCAATACCCCCCCATAGACCCCATTACCCCCCCATTGCCCCCCATTGCCCCCCATTGACCCCATAGACCCCATAGACCCCCCATTAACCGCCCCCATTGACCCTATTACCCCCCATTGACCCCATAGACCCCATAGACCCCCCCATAGCCCCCCATAGACCCCAATACCCCCCCCATAGACCCCATAGACCCCATAGACCCCATAGACCCTCCATAGACCCCATAGACCCCCCCATAGACCCTATTACCCCCCATAGACCCCATAGACCCCCCCATAGCCCCCCATAGACTCCAATACCCCCCCCATAGACCCCATAGACCCCCCCATAGACCCCATAGCCCCCCATAGACCCCAATACCCCCCCCATAGACCCCATAGACCCCATAGACCCCCATAGACCCCAATACCCCCCCATAGACCCCATAGACCCCATAGACCCCATAGACCCCATAGACCCCCATAGACCCCACTCACCCCCCAGCTGCAACGACGCGATGGCCACGGATCCCACCCAGGCCAAGGCTCCGGCCTGTGCCCCATAGGATCCCCCCATAGACCCCAATAAAAACCCCAATGATCTCAGCCCCCCAAATACCAGCCCGGCCTGAAGGAAAGCCCCCCCTACAACAGCCCACCCCCAACGGGGGGGGGGGGAGACCCCCATTATATGGGGTCTATGGGGGTCTATGGGGTCAATGAGGTGGGGGGCTGTGGGGTCTATGGGGGGCTATGGGGGGGCTATGGGGTCTATGGGGGTCTATGGGTTCTATGGGGGGCTATGGGGTGTATGGGGGGCAATGGGGGTCTATGGGGGGCTATGGGGGGGCTATGGGGTCTATGGGGTCAATGGGGTGGGGGGTGGGGGTCTGTGGGGTCTATGGGGTCTATGGGGGGTCTATGGGGGTCTATGGGGGGGCTATGGGGGACTATGGGGGTCTATGGGGGGTCTATGGGGGGGCTATGGGGTGTATGGGGGGCAATGGGGCTCTATGGGGGGTTATGGGGTCTATGGGGGGCTATGGGGGTCTATGGGGGGGATATTGGGGTCTATGGGGGTCTATGGGGGTCTATGGGGGGATATGGGGGGTCTATGGGAGTCTATGGGGGGGATATTGGGGTCTATGGGGGTCTATGGGGGGGCTGTGGGGTCTATGGGGGGCTATGGGGGACTATGGGGGTCTATGGGGGTCTATGGGTGGGCTATGGGGGACTATGGGGGTCTATGGGGGGTAATGGGGGTCTATGGGGGGTCTATGGGGGTCTATGGGGGGGTATGGGGGACTATGGGGGGTCTATGGGGTCAATGGGGGATATGGGGTGTATGGGGGTCTGTGGGGGGCTATGGGAGGCTATGGGGTCTATGGGGTCAATGGGGTCAATGGGGTGGGGGGGGATATGGGGGGCAATAGGGTCTATGGGGGTCTATGGGGGGATAATTGGGGTCTATGGGGGGGTTATGGGGGTCTATGGGGGTCTGTGGGGGGTCTATGGGGGTCAATGGGGGGTCTATAGGGGTCTATAGGGGTCTATGGGGGGGCTATGGGAGTATATGGGGGGGTTATGGGGGTCTATGGGGGTTCTATGGGGGTCTATGAGGGGGATATGGGGGTCTATGGGGGTCTATGGGGGTATATGGGGGTCTATGGGGGGTAATGGGGGTCTATGGGGGGTCTATGGGGTCTATGGGGTCTATGGGAGGAGCTGAACCATCCGTGGGGGCAATGGGGTCAGCTGCAAAAAGGAAACGAGGTTATGGGGGGGGGGTCCCCATTTATATATATAGGGGGGGTCCCCAGTTCAATATGGGGGGGGGTCCCCAGTTAAATAATATGGGGGGGGGTCCCCAGTTCAATAAGGGGGGGGTCCCCATTTATATATATGGGGGGGGGTCCCCATTTAAATATATGGGGGGGGGGTCCCCATTTATATATATGGGTGGGGGTCCCCAGTTAAATAATATGGGGGGGGTCCCCATTGTTATATATGGGGGGGGTCCCCATTGTTATATATGGGGGGGGGGTCCCCAGTTAAATAATATGGGGGTGTCCCCATTGTTATATATGGGGGGGGGTCCCATTTATATATATGGGGGGGGTCCCCATTGTTATATATGGGGTGGGGGTCCCCATTTATATATATGGGGGGGGTCCCCAGTTCAATATATGGGGGGGTCCCCATTTATATATATGGGGGGGGTCCCCAGTTCAATATAGGGGGGGGGTCCCCAGTTAAATAATATGGGGGGGTCCCCATTTATATATATGGGGGGGGTCCCCATTTAAATAAGGGGGGGTCCCCATTTAAATATATGGGGGGGGGTCCCCAGTTAAATAATATGGGGTGGGGGTCCCCATTGTTATATATGGGGGGGGTCCCCATTTATATAAGGGGGGGGGTCCCCATTGTTATATATGGGGGGGGGGTCCCCATTGTTATATATGGGGGGGGCCCCCATTGTTATATATGGGTGGGGGTCCCCATTTATATATATGGGGCGGGTCCCCATTTATATATATAGGGGGGGGTCCCCATTGTTATATATAGGGGGGGGTCCCCATTGTTATATATGGGGGGGGTCCCCATTTATATATATAGGGGGGAGTCCCCATTGTTATATATGGGGGGGGTCCCCATTGTTATATATGGGGGGGGGTCCCCATTGTTATATATGGGGGGGGGTCCCCATTTATATATATGGGGGGGTCCCCATTGTTATATATATGGGGGGGGTCCCCATTTAAATATATGGGGGGGGTCCCCATTGTTATATATGGGGGGGATCCCCATTTAAATATATGGGGGGGGTCCCCAGTTAAATATATGGGGGGGTCCCCAGTTAAATAATATGGGGGGGGGGTCCCCATTGTTATATATGGGTGGGGGTCCCCATTGTTATATATGGGGGGGGGTCCCACCTGGTCCCCATTCACTCCTTACCTTTGTATGGGCCTCAATGTGTGGGGTGGGGGGTGGGGGGGGGGGGTTCAAAGTCTATTATGGGGTGGGGGGATCAAAGTCCATTTTAAGGGGGGGGGGGGTCGTTTCCTTGAGGCTCTTGTTAATGATTCACCCCCCCTTCTTGAAGACCCCCCCCCAAATTCAATGGGCAAAGGGCAAAGTTCTATATGGGGGGGGGATGGGGGGGGAATAAGGTTCAGGGCTCTTTTATGGGGTGGGGGTGGGGGGCTATGGGGTCTATAGGGGTCTATGGGGGTCTATGGGGGGGATATGGGGGGGATATGGGGGTCTATGGGGGTCTGTGGGGGGGAAATGTGGGTCTATGTGTGGATATGGGGGGGATATGGGGGTCTATGGGGGTCTATGGGGGGGATATGGGGCTCTATGGGGGGGATATGGGGGTCTATGGGGTCTATGGGGGGGATATGGGGCTCTATGGGGGTCTATGGGGGGGATATGGGGGTCTATGGGGGTCTATGGGGGTCTATGGGGGGATATGGGGGTCTATGGGAGGGATATGGGGTTCTATGGGGGGTCTATGGGGTCTATGGGGGGGTTATGGGGGTCTATGGGGGTCTATGGGGGGTCTATGGGGGGCTATGGGGGGCTATGGGGGGCTATGGGGGTCTATGGGGGGGTTATGGGGTCTATGGGGGGTCTATGGGGGTCTATGGGGGGGAAATGTGGGTCTATGGGGGTCTATGTGGGTCTATGTGGGTCTATGGGGGGGTTATGGGGGTCTATGGGGGGGATATGGGGTCTATGGGCGTCTATGGGGGGGCTATGGGGTCTATGGGGGGTCTATGGGGGTCTATGGGGTCTATGGGGGGTCTATGGGGGTCTATGGGGGTCTATGGGGGGGTTATGGGGGTCTATGGGGAGCCATGGGGGGGTTATGGGGGGCTATGGGGGTCTATGGGGGTCTATGGGGGGGTTATGGGGGTCTATGGGGGTCTATGGGGGTCTATGGGGGGCTATGGGGGGCTATGGGGGTCTATGGGGGGGTTATGGGGTCTATGGGGGGTCTATGGGGGTCTATGGGGGGGAAATGTGGGTCTATGGGGGTCTATGGGGGTCTATGGGGGTCTATGGGGGGGCTATGGGGGGCTATGGGGTCTATGGGGGGCTCAGTGGGGGTCTATGGGGTTCTATGGGGGGTCTATGGGGGGGCTATGTGGGTCTATGGGGGGGTTATGGGGGTCTATGGGGGTGTATGGGGGGGATATGGGGGTCTATAGGGGGTCTATGGGGGTCTATGGGGGTGTATGGGGGGGATATGGGGGTCTATAGGGGGTCTATGGGGGTCTATGGGGGTGTATGGGGGGGTTATGGGGTCTATGGGGGGTCTATGGGGGTCTATGGGGAGGATATGGGGGGGATATGGGGGGCTATGGGGGTCTATGCGGACTATGGGGGGTCTATGGGGGTCTATGGGGGGGAAATGTGAATCTATGGGGGTCTATGGGGATCTATGGGGGGATATGGGGGGCTGTGGGGGTCTATGGGGGTTTATATGGGGGCTATGGGGGTCTATGGGGTTCAATGGGGTTCTATGGGGTTCTATGGGGGTCTATGGGGGTCTATGGGGGTTCTATGGTGGTCTATGGGGGGGACATGGGGGTCTATTGGGGTCTATGGGGGAGATATGGGGGGGGCTATGGGGGGTCTATGGGGTTCTATGGGGTTCTATGGGGGTCTATGGGGTGTATGGGGGGGCTATGGGGGGCTATGGGGTCTATGAAGGCTTGGTTCTAGGTAACCCAATGGAAATCAACCACAACTGCTTTGCATAATTAGAATATATTTACATAAATCCGAGTTAATGAGGGTTGGGTTCTAGGTATCCCAATGGGGGTTGGGTTCTAGGTATCCCAATGGAGGTTGGGTTCTAGGTAACCCAATGGGGGTTGGGTTCTATGTATCCCAATGGGGGTTGGGTTCTAGGTATCCCAATGGGGGTTGAGTTCTAGGTAACGCAATGGGGGTCGGGTTCTAGGTATCCCAATGGGGGTTGGGTTCTATGTATCCCAATGGAGATTGGGTTCTAGGTAACCCAATGGAGGTTGGGTTCTAGGTATCCCAATGGGGGTCGGGTTCTAGGTATCCCAATGGGGGCTGGGTTCTAGGTATCCCAATGGGGGTCGGGTTCTATGTATCCCAATGGAGGTTGGGTTCTAGGTATCCCAATGGGGGTCGGGTTCTAGGTATCTCAATGGGGGCTGGGTTCTATGTATCTCAATGGGGGTTGGGTTCTATGTATCTCAATGGGGGTTGGGTTCTAGGTATCTCAATGGAGGTTGGGTTCTAGGTATCCCAATGGGGGTTGGGTTCTATGTATCCCAATGGAGGTTGGGTTCTAGGTATCCCAATGGGGGTCAGGTTCTAGATATCCCAATGGGGGTTGGGTTCTAGGTATCCCAATGGGGGTTGGGTTCTAGGTATCCCAATGGGGGTTGGGTTCTAGGTATCCCAATGGGGGTTGGGTTCTAGGTATCCCAATGGAGGTTGGGTTCTAGGTAACCCAATGGGGGTCGGGTTCTATGTATCCCAATGGAGGTTGGGTTCTAGGTATCCCAATGGGGGTTGGGTTCTATGTATCTCAATGGGGGTCGGGTTCTAGGTATCCCAATGGGGGTTGGGTTCTGGGTATCCCAATGGGGGTCAGGTTCTAGGTATCCCAATGGGGCTTGGGTTCTATGTATCCCAATGGGGGTTGGGTTCTATGTATCCCAATGGGGGTTGGGTTCTAGGTAACCCAATGGGGGTCGGGTTCTAGGTAACCCAATGGGGGTCGGGTTCTAGGTATCCCAATGGGGCTTGGTTTCAATGTAACTCAATGGGGGGTCGGGTTCTAGGTGTCCCAATGGGGGCTGGGTTCTAGGTATCCCAATGGGGGTTGGGTTCTAGGTATCCCAATGGGGGTCGGGTTCTAGGTAACCCAATGGGTTCAGCTCCATTCCAACGTGTAATCTCTGCCCAACTCCAATTCGAGCTGGGTGATGTCAAGGACCTTTATTTTTGGGGAGAAAAAAGAAGAAAAAGAAAAAGAAAATTAAAAATTAAGAATATAAATATCTATATATTAAAAAATAGTGATATTTTAAAGGATTAGAGCAAAAAAACCCCAACTTTTGGCCCAAAATCATCATTTTTCCACCCCAAAATTTCCCTATTTTGCTCTTTTTCCACTCAATTTTCCATCACTTTCCCCCAAAATCCCCATTTTTCCACCCAAAATTTCCCCATTTCCCAACTTTTCCACCATTTTCCCCCAAAATCCCCATTTTTCCACCCAAAATTACCCTATTTTCCCCCTTTTCCAACCAATCTTCCATCATTTTCCCCCAAAATCCCCATTTTTCCACCCAAAATTTCCGTATTTCCCCCTTTTCCCACCCAATATTTCACTTAATCTCAAAAATACCCATTTTTCCACCCAAAATTTCCCTATTTCCCCCCTTTTCCACCCAATTTTCCATCACTTTCCTCCCAAAATACCCATTTTTTCCACCCTTTTCTCCCAAAATACCCATTTTTTGACCCAAAATTTCCCTATTTTGCCCTTTTCCCACCCAATATTTCACCTCTTCTCAAAAACACTCATTTTTCCACCCAAAATTTCCCTATTTTGCCCTTTTCCATCCAATATTCCATGTATTTTCTGCCAAAATCCCCATTTTTCCACCCAAAATTACCCTATTTCCCCCCTTTTTCCTCCCTATATTTCACCCCTGCCCCACATTTCCCCACCCCACCCCACTTTACTGCCCCCCATTTCCACCCCCTATTCCCACCCCACTGCCCCATTGCTGCCCCATTTCCACCACCCTGCCCCCTTTACTGCCCCACATTTCCACCCCCACCCCCATTTCCACCCCAATCCCCATTTCTACCCCCCTGCCCCACATCCTGCCCCCCATTTCCACCCCCTACCCCCTCACTGCCCCCCATTTCCCCCCCCATTTCTACCCCCTGTCCCCATTGCGGCCCTATTTCCACCCCCCATTTCCATTTCTCCTCCCCATTTCCACCCCCTACCCCCATTTCTCCCCCCCATTCCCTCCACCCCCCATTTTTCCCCCCCATTCCCACCCCTCTGCCCCATTTCTCCCCCCCATTTCCCCCCTGCCCCACATTTCTACCCCCACCCCCATTTCCACCCCCCATTTCCCCCCTGTCCCCATTGCTGACCCCCATTTCCACCCCCTAACCCCATTTCCACCCCCTGCCCCCTTTACTGCCCCACATTCCCACCCCCACCCCCATTTCACCCCCCCATTCCACCCTCACCCCCATTTCCGCCCCCCTGCCCCATTTCCACCCCCCATTTCACCCCATTTTCACCCCCTTCCCCCTTTGCTGCCCCCCATTTCCACCACACATTTCCCCCCTGCCCCCTTTACTGCCCCACATCCTGCCCCCCATTTCCCCCCTACCCCCATTTCTCCCCCCCATTCCCACCCCCAGCCCCATTTCCACCCCCCATTCCCCCCCATTTCCACCCCCCATTTCCACCCCCCTACACCATTTCTCCCCCCCATTTCCCCCCTGCCCCACATTTCCACTCCCCTGCCCCATTTCCACCCCCCCATTTCCACCCCCTATTCCCTCTACCCCCATTTCCACCCCCTACCCCCATTTCTTCCTCCCATTTCCACACCTACCCCCAGTTCACCCCACATTTTCATCCCCCATTTCCACACCCTGCCCCATTTCCACCCCCCATTCCCTCTACCCCCCATTCCCACCCCCCATTTCCACCCCTCTGCCCCATTGCTGCCCCATTTCCACCCCATTGTCCCCATTTCCACCCCCTACCCCCATTTCTACCCCCCTGCCCCACATCCTGCCCCCCAATTCTACCCCCTGCCCCATTGCTGCCCCATTGCTGCCCCATTGCTGCCCCCCAACCTGTGTGCTGCTGTTATATGTCACGACGTGTCGCGATGGCAGCTGGGCCCCATTCTCCATCACATGGAGCTGCTGCTCCGCGTTGCTCTTCCACCCAATTTTCCATCATTTTCCCCCCAAAATCCCCATTTTTCCACCCAAAATTTCCCTATTTTCCCCCCTTTTCCACCCAATCCTCCAACACTTTCCCCCAAAATACCCATTTTTCGACCCAAATTTTCCCCATTTCCCAACTTTTCCACCATTTTCCCCCAAAATCCCCAGTTTTCGACCCAAAATTTCCCTATTTCCCCCCTTTTCCACCCAATCTTCCATCATTTTCCCCCAAAATCCCCATCTTTCCACCCAAAATTTCCCAATTTTGCTCTTTTTCCACTCTATCTTCCGTCGTTTTCCCCCAAAATACCCATTTTTCCACCCAAAATTTCCCTATTTTTCTCCTTTTCCACCCAATCCTCCATCACTTTTCCCCAAAATACCCATTTTTTCCACCCTTTTCTCCCAAAATACCCATTTTTTGACCCAAATTTCCCTATTTTGCCCTTTCCCCACTCAAAAATTCCCGTCATCTCAAAAACATTCATTTTTCCACCCAAAATTTCCCTATTTTCCCCCCTTTTTACACCCAATTTTCCACCCTTTCCCCCCAAAATCCCCATTTTTCCACCCAAAATTTCCCAATTTTGCTCTTTTTCCACTCAATCTTTCGTCGTTTTCCCCCAAAATACCCATTTTTCCACCCAAAATTTCCTTATTTTGCCCTTTTCCACCCAATATTCCATGTATTTTGCCCCCAAATCCCCATTTTTCCACCCAAAATTTCCCTATTTTCCCCCCTTTTCCACCCAATCCTCCATCACTTTCCCCCAAAATACCCATTTTTCCACCCATAATTTCCCTATTTTGCCCTTTTCCACCCAATATTCCATGTATTTTCCCCCAAAATACCCATTTTTCCACCAAAAATTTCCCTATTTTCCCCCAAAATACCCTATTTTTCCACCCCAAAACCCCATTTTTCCACCCAAAATTTCCCTATTTCCCCCCTTTTCCACCCACCTGTGTGTTGCTGTTATATGTCACGACCCCCATTCCCTCTACACCCCATTTCCACCCCCACTGCCCCATTTCACCCCCCATTTCCATTTCTGCCCCCCATTTCCAACCCCCATTCCCTCTACCCCCCATTTCCACCCCCTACCCCCATTTCCACCCCCCATTTCCCCCCATTTCCCCCCTTTCCCCCCATTTCCACCCACTATTTCCACCCTCTGCCCCACTTCAACCCCCCATTTCCACCCCCCATTCCCCCCCATTTTCACCCCCTTCCCCCTTTACTGCCCCCCATTTCCACCCCCTTGTCCCCATTTCCACCCCCCATTCCCTCACTGCCCCCCATTTCCACCCCCCATTTCCACCCCCTACCCCCTTTACTGCCCCACATTCCCACCCCCACCCCCATTTCCACCCCCCATTTTACCCCCCATTTCTACCCCCTGTCCCCATTTCTCCCCCCATTTCCACCCCCATGCCCCATTGCTGCCCCATTTCCACCCCCATTTCTACCCCCTGTCCCCAATTCTCCCCCCCATTTCCACCCCCCATTCCCCCCACCCCCCATTTCACCCCCCATTTCTAACCCTGTCCCCATTGCTGCCCCCCATTTCCACACCCCATTCATTCCATCCCCCATTTCACCCCCCATTTCTACCCCCTGTCCCATTGCTGCCCCATTTCCACCCCCCTGCCCCATTTCCACCCCCCAACCCCCATTTCTCCCCCCCATTTCCAACCCCTGCCCCATTTCTCCCCCCCATTTCCCCCCTGCCCCACATCCTGCCCCCCATTTCCCCCCTACCCCCTTTACTGCCCCCCATTTCCCCCCTGCCCCATTGCTGCCCCCCAACCTGTGTGCTGCTGTTATATGTCACGACGTGTCGCGACGGCAGCTGGGCCCCATTCTCCATCACATGGAGCTGCTGCTCCGCGTTGCTCTTCCACCCAATTTTCCATCATTTCCCCCCCAAAATACCCATTTTTCCACCCAAAATTTCCCTATTTCCCCCCTTTTCCACCCAATATTTCCCTATTTTCCCCCCAAATACCCATTTTTTCCACCCTTTCCTCCCAAATCCCCATTTTTGACCCAAAATTTCCCTATTTTCCCCCAAAATACCCTATTTTTCCACCCCAAAACCCCATTTTTCCACCCAAAATTTCCCTATTTCCCCCCTTTTCCACCCACCTGTGTGCTGCTGTTATATGTCACGACGTGTTGCGATGGCAGCTGGGCTCCGTTCTCCATCACATAGAGCTGCTGCGCCGCCTCGTTCTGCCCCAGGACACGGATGGAGCTGAATCGAAGCGTGTTGGGGTCGGAGTAACCGCGGTGCTGCACGCGGATCCACAGCGTGTTCTGAAAGCACATGGAATTACATGTTAATGTCATGTGATGTCACGTAATCCCATGTAATGTCATGTAATCCCATGTTATCCCATCACATAATGTGACATAATCCCATGTAATCCCATGTTATCCCATGTAATCCCATCACATAATGTGACATAATCCCATGTAATCCCATGTAATCCAATGTAATCCCATGTTATCCCATGTAATCCCATCACATAATGTGACATAATCCCATGCAATCCCATGTAATCCCATGTAATCCCATGTGATGTCTTGTAATGTCACATAATCCCATGTAATCCCGACACGTAATCACATGTAATCCCATGTAATCCCATGTGATGTCATGTAATGTCACGTAATCCCATGTAATCCCATGTAATCCCATGTGATGTCATGTAATGTCACGTAATCCCATGTAATCTCATGTAATCCCATGTGATGTCATGTAATGTCACATAATCCCATGTAATCCCATGTAATCCCAAGTAATCCCGTGTAATCCCATCACACAATGTCATGTAATCCCATGTGATGTCATGTAATGTCATGTAATGTCATGTAATGTCACGTAATCCCATGTAGTCCCATGTAATGTCATGTAATCCCATGTAATGTCATGTAATCCCATGTAATCCCATGTCATTCCATGTCATTTCATCCCATATCCCATCCCATCCCATAATATCCCATCCCATCCCATAATATTCCATCCCATCCCATAATATCCCATCCCATAATATCCCATAATATCCCATCCCATAATATCCCATCCCATCCCATAATATCCCATAATATCCCATCCCATAATATTCCATCCCATCCCATAATATCCCATAATATCCCATCCCATAATATTCCATCCCATCCCATCCCATAATATCCCATATCCCATATCCCATCCCATAATATCCCATAATATCCCATCCCATAATATCCCATCCCATCCCATAATATCCCATAATATCCCATAATATCCCATCCCATAATATCCCATAATATCCCATCCCATAATATCCCATCCCATAATATCCCATAACATCCCATAATATCCCATCCCATAATATCCCATCCCATAATATCCCATCCCATAATATCCCATCCCATAACATCCCATAATATCCCATAATATCCCATAATATCCCATCCCATAATATCCCATAATATCCCATAATATCCCATAATATCCCATAATATCCCATAATATCCCATCCCATAATATCCCATCCCATAACATCCCATAATATCCCATAATATCCCATAATATCCCATCCCATAATATCCCATAATATCCCATAATATCCCATAATATCCCATAATATCCCATAATATCCCATCCCATAATATCCCATCCCATAATATCCCATCCCATAATATCCCATAATATCCCATCCCATAATATCCCATAATATCCCATAATATCCCATAATATCCCATAATATCCCATAATATCCCATCCCATAATATCCCATAATATCCCATAATATCCCATAATATCCCATAATATCCCATAATATCCCATAATATCCCATAATATCCCATCCCATAATATCCCATAATATCCCATAATATCCCATAATATCCCATAATATCCCATAATATCCCATCCCATTAATACTAATTAAATATTCATTTCCTAATTAATTAACGTTAATTAATTAACACTTGTCCCCCCCCCACCCAACAAACCTGATGGGCGGTGAATGAGGTCAGCAGGTAGACTCCGTCCTCAATGGCGTCTGGTAATTAAACACACAAGGCAATTAATTAGTTAATTAGTTCATTAATTAATTAATTAATTCGTTAATTAGTTCGTTAATTAGTCCGTTAATTAATTCATTAGTTATTTCATTAATTAGTTCATTAATTATTTCGTTAATTATTTCATTAATTAGTTTGTTAATTAGTTCATTAATTAGTTCACTAATTAGTTCGTTAATTAGTTCATCAAATAGTTCACTAATTAGTTCATTAAATAGTTCGTTGATTAGTTTGTTAATTAGTTCATTAATTAGTTCATTCATTAATTAGTTCACTAATTAGTTTGTTAATTAGTTCATTAAATAGTTCGTTAATTAATTCATTAATTAGTTCATTAGTTGGTTCATTAATTAGTTCATTAATTAGTTCGTTAATTAGTTTGTTAATTAATTCATTAATTAGTTCATTGATTACTTCATTAATTAGTTCGTTAATTAGTTCATTAATTACTTCATTGATTAGTTCATTAATTAGTTCATCAAATAGTTCATTAATTAGTTCATTAAATAGTTCGTTAATTAGTTCATTAATTAGTTCATTAATTAGTTCATTAATTAGTTCATCAAATAGTTTACTAATTAGTTCATTAGTTAGTTCATTAGTTAGTTCATTAATTAGTTCATTAATTAGTTCATTTATCAGTTCATTAATTAGTTCGTTAATAAGTTCGTTAATTAGTTCATTAATTAGTTCATTAATTAGTTCATTAATTAGTTCGTTAATTAGTTCATTAATTAGTTCGTTAATTAGCTCATTAATTAGTTAATTAATTCCCTATTTCGATCTTTTCCCACCCAATATTTCACCTCATCCCAAAAACACTCAATTTTCCACCCAAACTTTCCCTATTTTGCCCTTTTTCCACCCAATATTTCACTTAATCTCAAAAATACCCATTTTTCCACCCAAAATTTCCCAATTTTGCCCTTTTTCCACCCAATATTTCACCTCATCCCAAAAACACTCATTTTTCCACCCAAAATTTCCCAATTTTGCCCTTTTCCCACCCAATATTTCACCTCATCTCAAAAATACCCATTTTTCTACCCAAACTTTCCCAATTTTGCACTTTTTCCACCCAATATGTCACCTCATCTCAAAAATACCCATTTTTCTACCCAAAATTTCCCTATTTTGCCCCTTTTCCACCCAATATTTCACTTAATCTCAAAAATACCCATTTTTCTACCCAAACTTTCCCAATTTTGCCCTTTTTCCACCCAATATTTCACTTAATCTCAAAAATACCCATTTTTCTACCCAAATTTTCCCAATTTTGCCCCCTTTCCACCCAATATTTCACCTCATCTCGAAAATACCCATTTTTCCACCCAAAATTTCCCAGTCTTGCCCTTTTTCCACCCAATATTTCACTTAATCTCAAAAATACCCATTTTTCTACCCAAATTTTCCCAATTTTGCCCCCTTTCCACCCAATATTTCACCTCATCTCGAAAATACCCATTTTTCCACCCAAAATTTCCCAGTCTTGCCCTTTTTCCACCCAATATTTCACTTAATCTCAAAAATACCCATTTTTCTACCCAAACTTTCCCAATTTCCCCCTTTTCCCACCCAATATTTCACCTCATCCCAAAAACACCCATTTTTCCACCCAATATTTCCCTATTTCGCCCTTTTTCCACCCAATATTTCACCTCATCTCAAAAATATCCATTTTCCACCCAAAATTTCCCTATTTTGCCTCTTTTCCACCCAATATTTCACCTCATCTCAAAAATACTCATTTTTCAACCCAAAATTTCCCAATTTTGCCCTTTTTTCACCCAATATTTCACTTAATCTCAAAAATACCCATTTTTCTACCCAAAATTTCCCTATTTTGCCCTTTTTCCACCCAATATTTCACCTCATCTCAAAAACACTCAATTTTCCACCCAAAATTTCCCTATTTCGACCTTTTTCCACCCAATATTTCACCTCATCTCAAAAATACCCATTTTTCCACCCAAAATTTCCCTATTTTGCCCTTTTTCCACCCAATATTTCACTTAATCTCAAAAATACCCATTTTTCCACCCAAAATTTCCCTATTTTGACCTTTTCCGACCTAATATTTCACCTCGTCTCAAAAACACCCATTTTTCCACCCAAAATTTCCCAATTTTGCCCTTTTCTCACCCAATTTTTCACCTCTTCCCAAAAACTCACAAATTTTTGTTATTTTTTACGTCAGTTTTCCCAAATTCGGGTGAATTCACCCCAAAATCTCACCGATCCTCACGCCGTCGTCCCAATAGAGCTGCCCTTCCGCCTGTTGACTCTCATTCAACGCCACCAAAAGGGAAAATGGGTTTTTCCGGCTGCCAAAAAATGACGTTTTTACACCCAAAAAAACCCCAATTTTGTGTTTCCCGAATGATCAAATATATATATTTTCACTAAAAATGATATAAATTGCCTCAAAATGATGGACGTCGCACGCGACCCCGCGTCAATTGGTTTTAATGGCACTTTAAGTGTAATTTAAAGTGGGATGGGGTGGAAATGAACCAAAAAGAGGGGAAATTAACCCAAAATTCACTTCTGTTTTACGAAAAAGGGGGGAAATTGCCCCAAAATTCGCCTTTATTTTCTGAAATATCCACTAAATTTGAGGCGTTTCTGACCTGAAAACGCATCGATATTAATGAAAATCCCATTTTAAGGTATTTAAATTGAATTAAGAGTGGGATGGGGTGGAAATGAACCAAAAAGAGGGGAAATTAACCCAAAATTCACTTCTGTTTTACCAAAAACAGGGGAAATTGACCCAAAATTTGCCCTTATTTTCTGAAATATCCACTAAATTTGAGGCGTTTCTGACCTGAAAACTCATCGATATTAATGAAAATCCCATTTTAAGGCATTTAAATTGAATTAAGAGTGGGATGGGGTGGAAATGAACCAAAAAGAGGGGAAATTGCCCCAAAATTCACTTCTGTTTTACGAAAAAGGGGGGAAATTGACCCAAAATTTGCCTTTATTTTCTGAAATATCCACTAAATTTGAGGCGTTTCTGACCTGAAAACGCATCGATATTAATTAACGTTCTGTTTTAATTGATTTTATGGTATTTATATTTAATTAAGAGTGGGATGGGGTGGAAATGAACCAAAAAGAGGAGAAATTAACCCAAAATTCACCTCTTTTTTTTCTGAAATACCCACAAAATTACAAGTTTTTCCAACACAAAAACCCGACAATTGACGCGAAAATAAGAAATTAAAAGAAAAATAATAATTTCCCAGCCTCAAAAACCCGAAATCTATTAAATAACCCGTTAAATATCGACCAAAAATAGGGCAGGATTTTGGGTTGAATTTGAAGGGATTTGGTTAATTCCTATTATTACCTATAGGCCGTGTTGTTGGCCGGGGTCTGTAGGGGGAGGATGAAGCCGCCGCGGACGTGGAGGTTGATACGATCCAATGGAGTCGCCAAATCTCTGTATTCTCCCCCAAAACCGACGTATTCCCCCTATTTTTGGGTAGAAAAACCAGAAAATACGTTAAATTTATGCAAATTTTATGCGATATTCATGTTTTTCGGTGCCGCCTGTTGTTTTAATAGATATAGGCCACGTTTTCGAAGCAAAATGGGATATTAGGAGGAATTCATCGTAAATTTATGAATTTACACCAAAAAGCTGATTTTCTTGTCTTATTTTTGGGATAAAAAACCCAAAATTGCGTAAATTATTCTATCAATTAACATAATATTATGTAATATTAACGAAACCGGAGCTTGGCGTCATTAAGATTGGGAAATACTCTGTATTTTCACACCTATATTTGAACCAAACATCATATTTTTCAACAGACCCCAAAATTCACTGTTTTTACCCCAAAAATAGGGGGAAAAAGGGAAAAAAGAGTCAAAAATATTAATTATTTTGTAGGCTTAATGAATTATATTGAATATGAAGAAAAATGGCATCTTTAAGCCCCAAAATCGCTCTGTTTTTTCACAACAAAACCTGAAATTCTGATGAAAATAGGTAAAAATGTGAATTTTACCCCAAAATTTATATTATTTTTTTGCTGGGGAGGGAGAAATTTTGTCTTAAATTTCACAAATTCCATCAATTTTATTAAGAAATCGTATTAATAAAGTTGGTGTCGCCCCTTTGGAAATCACTCCGTGTTTCGCTAAAAAGACCTAAAATTCACCTAAAAATAGGTAAAAACATGAATTCTCACCCAAAACAGCCGTTCTGACCCAAAACCCACGTTCTCACCCCGTTTTGGGGCAAAAAAAGCCATAATTGGTTCATTAAACGAAGCGGATTCGTTTCAGCGTTAAACAGGTTCATCTCAGCGCTAACGGCGCCATATTTTCACTAAAAAACCCCAAATTTGGATGAATTCACCCCAAAAATTCAGTCTCGAAAGGGCCATATTTACATCTTAATTAATACCTGAAGTTAATTAGGGAAGAGCTGTTAATTACGTTAATTACTCACTGTGTAATAATTATACCAGCGGGCGTTCGGGAAATACGCATTGACCGTCACAGCGCCCTGAAATTAACCAATTTTGCCATAATTAACACCAAAAATACCCCCCTTAATTCTCATAAAATAACATCGAAACTCACCCTAAAATCCTGTAATTAACCATTTTTGCCTTAATTATCACCAAAAAATCCCTTTTTTCTCATAAAATATCATTCAAACTCCCTCAAATATGAATTTTTTGTTAATTTCTACCTGAAATTAACCATTTTTGACTGAATTATCACCAAAAAACCTTAATTCTCATAAAATATGAATATTTTCATTAATTTCTACCTGAAATTAGCCATTTTTGACTTAATTATCCCCAAAAAAACTTAATTCTCATAAAATATGAATATTTTCATTAATTTCTACCTGAAATTAACCATTTTTGTCTTAATTATCCCCAAAAAACCTCAATTCTCATAAAATATGAATATTTTCACTAATTTCTACCTGAAATTAACCATTTTTGCCTTAATTATCACCAAAAAACCTTAATTCTCATAAAATATGAATATTTTCATTAATTTCTACCTGTAATTAACCAATTTTGCCTTAATTATCCCCAAAAACCCCTTAATTCTCATAAAACATCCAAACTCCCCCTCAAATATTCACATTTTCATTATTTCCCAATATTTCCCCTTTTTACCCCAAAATTTACCATTTTTACCTTATCTAACACGGGGCTGATAAGCAGCGCTGGCCCCCATAGAAACTGCTTATAAATTTCCCACGTTGTTTTATCATCCACAAACCTGAAATGGCAAAAAACAGAGGCTTCGTTTTGGGTTGAAATTCACCATTTTTGGTCAAATTGGGATATTTCCTCATTAGGGCTTTAATTTCCTTTCATTAAAAGAACTTTAATAACGTATAATAACCATAATCCCAAATCATCCATATTTAACCACAAAATCTACACCATAATCCCAAATCATCCATATTTAACCCCAAAATCATCCACATTTAACCCAAAATCCTCCACATTTAACCCAAAATCTATCCTTGAACCCCAAATCTATCCCATAATCCCAAATCATCCCCGTTTCACCCCAAAATCCACCCTCAACCTGCAAACCCCCATTGGAACCCCCATCCCACCCCTATTTAATGAGATTTTGGGTCGAAAAACAGTGTTTTTGGGTCCTTACTCATGTAATCTACGCCATAATCCCAAATCATCCACATTCAACCCCAAATCATCCCTATTTCACCCCAAAATCCACCCTCAAACCCCCAAATCCCCATTGCCACCCCCATCCCACCCCTATTTAATGAGGTTTTGGGGGGATCACGCAGTAGATTTTGGGTCAAAAAACAGTGTTTTGGGTCCTTACTCATGTAATCTATGCCATAATCCCAAATCATCCACATTTAACCCCAAATCATCTCCATTTCACCCCAAAATCCACCCTCAAACCCCAAACCCCCATTGCCACCCCCACCCCACCCCAATTATGATTATTTTAGGACCATGCAGTGGATTTTGGGTCAAAAAACGGTATTTTTGGGTCCTTACTCGTGTAATCTACGCCATAATCCCAAATCATCCACATTCGACCCCAAATCATCCCTATTTCACCCCAAAATCCACTCTCAAACCCCCAAATCCCCATTGCCACCCCCATCCCACCCCTATTTAATGAGGTTTTGGGGGGATCACGCAGCAGATTTTGAGTCAAAAAACGGCGTTTTCAGGTCCTTACTCATGCAATCTACGCCATAATCCCAAATCATCCACATTCGACCCCAAATCATCCCCATTTCACCCCAAAATTCCTCCTCAAACCCCATTGGAACCCCCACCCCACTCCAATTATAATGATTATTTTAGGATCACACCGTGAATTTTGGGTCAAAAAATGTCGTTTTTGGGTCCTTACTCGTGTAATCTATGCCATAATCCCAAATCATCCACATTCGACCCCAAATCATCCCCATTTCACCCCAAAATCCACCCTCAAACCCCAAATCCCCATTGGAACCCCCATCCCACCCCTATTTAATGAGGTTTTTGGGGATCACGCAGCAGATTTTGGGTCAAAAAACATCATTTTTGGGTCCTTACTCATGCAATCTATGCCATAATCCCAAATCATCCCCATTTAACCCCAAATCATCAACATTTCACCCCAAAATCCACCCTCAAACCCCCAAATCCTCATTGGAACCCCCATCCCACCCCTATTTAATGAGGTTTTTGGGGATCACGCAGCAGATTTTGGGTCAAAAAATGGCGTTTTTGGGTCCTTACTAGTGTAATCTATGCCATAATCCCAAATCATCCACATTCGATCCCAAATCATCCCCATTTCACCCCAAAATCCACCCTCAAACCCCCAAATCCCCATTGCCACCCCCATCCCACCCCTATTTAATGAGGTTTTGGGGGGATCACACAGTGAATTTTGGGTCAAAAAATGGCGTTTTTGGGTCCATACTCGTGCAATCTATGCCATAATCCCAAATCATCCACATTTAACCCCAAATCATCCCCATTTCACCCCAAAATTCCTCCTCAACCCCAAACTCCCATTGCCACCCCCATCCCACCCCTATTTAATGAGGTTTTTGGGGGATCACACAGTAGATTTTGGGTCAAAAAATGGCATTTTTGGGTCCTTACTCATGTAATCTACGCCATAATCCCAAATCATCCCCAATAACCCCAAATCATCAAGATTTCACCCCAAAATCCACCCTCAAACCCCAAATCCCCATTCGAACCTCCACCCCACCCCTATTATGATTATTTTAGGACCATGCAGCGGATTTTGGGTCAAAAAACGGCGTTTTTGGGTCCTTACTCATGTAATCTACACCATAATCCCAAATCATCCCCATTTAACCCCAAATCATCAACATTTCACCCCAAAATCCACCCTCAACCCCCAAATCCCCATTGCCACCCCCATCCCACCCCTATTTAATGAGGTTTTGGGGGGATCACGCAGCAGATTTTGGGTTAAAAAACAGCATTTTTGGGGTCCTTACTCATGTAATCTACGCCACAATCCCAAATCATCCACATTTAACCCCAAATCATCCCCATTTCACCCCAAAATTCCTCCTCAAACCCCATTGGAAACCCCACCCCACCCCTATTATAATGATTATTTTAGGATCACACAGTGAATTTTGGGTCAAAAAATGGCATTTTTGGGTCCTTACTCGTGTAATCTACACCATAATCCCAAATCATCCACATTCTACCCCAAATCATCCCCATTTCACCCCAAAATCCACCCTCAAACCCCAAATCCCCATTGGAACCCCCATCCCACCCCTATTTAATGAGGTTATGGGGGGATCACGCAGCAGATTTTGGGTCAAAAAACGGCGTTTTTGGGTCCTTACTCGTGTAATCTACGCCATAATCCCAAATCATCCACATTCGTCCCCAAATCATCACTATTTCACCCCAAAATTCCTCCTCAACCCCAAACGCCCATTGCCACCCCCATCCCACCCCTATTTAATGAGGTTTTGGGGGGATCACGCAGGAGATTTTGGGTCAAAAAACGGTGTTTTTGGGTCCTTACTCGTGTAATCTACGCCATAATCTCAAATCATCCACATTCGACCCCAAATCATCCCTATTTCACCCCAAAATTCCTCCTCAACCCGCAAATCCCCATTGCCACCCCCACCCCACCCCTATTATGATTATTTTAGGATTATGCAGTGGATTTTGGGTCAAAAAACGGTATTTTGGGGTCCTTACTCGTGTAATCTACGCCATAATCCCAAATCATCCGCATTCGACCCCAAATCATCCCCATTTCACCCCAAAATTCCTCCTCAACCCGCAAATCCCCATTGGAATCCCCATCCCACCCCTATTTAATGAGGTTTTGGGGGGATCACGCAGCAGATTTTGGGTCAAAAAATGGCATTTTTGGGTCCTTACTCATGTAATCTACGCCATAATCCCAAATCATCCACATTCGACCCCAAATCATCCCCATTTCACCCCAAAATTCCTCCTCAAACCCCCAAACTCCCATTGCCACCCCCACCCCACCCCTATTATGATTATTTTAGGACCATGCAGTGGATTTTGGGTCAAAAAACGGCGTTTTTGGGTCCTTACTCATGCAATCTACGCCATAATCCCAAATCATCCCCATTTCACCCCAAAATTCCTCCTCAAACCCCATTGGAACCCCCAACCAACTCCAATTATAATGATTTTTTTATGACCACGCAGCAAATTTTGGGTCAAAAAACGTCATTTTTGGGTCCTTACTCATGTAGCAGCGGGCGCACGACGGTGCTGCCATAGGCCGAGGCCTGGAACATTAATGTATAGAGATACGGCAATAATGTATAGCGAACATTCAATACGTCCCTGGATATAGATTCAAAGGTGGAGTTCCAGGCCACGGGGTCCTGTCTCTGTTTTGGGGAAAAAAAGTGAAGATTTGGTTAAAATTTGCCCATTTTTTCATGTTTTTATGTGGTTTTTTATTATCCTGAATGTGGTTTAATTTGGTGTCGGATATGGTTAAATTTGCCTGAAAATGGTAAAAATCAGAAGAAATTCCTCAAAATGCATTAAAATAGGGAGGAATTTAGTGTCTTTGGGGGGGGGGGAGGGAAGAAAAAGACTCAGAATGGGGGGAAAAAGTAAAGATTTGGTTAAAATTTGCCCAATTTTTCATGCTTTTGATGCGTTTTTTTATCATCTTGAAATGGTTTAATTTGGTGGCGGACGTGGTTAAATTTGCCTCAAAATGGTGAAAAATAGGAAGAAATTCAGAGTCTTTGGGGGGGGGGGGAAGAAAAAGACTCAGAATGGGGGGAAAAGATATAGAATTCGTTAAAATTTGCCCATTTTTTCATGTTTTTGACGTGGGTTTTTATCATCATTCTGAAAGTGGTTTAATTTGGTGGCGGTTGTCGTTAAATTTGCCTAAATTTGCCTCAAAATGCATTAAAAAAGGGAGGAATTCAAAGTCTTTGAGGGGGGAAGGATAAAGAGACTCTGTTTTGGGGGGAAAAAGTGAAGATTTGGTTAAAATTTGCCCAATTTTTCATGCTTTTAATGTGGTTTTTTATCATCTTGAAATGGTTTAATTTGGTGGCGGTTGTCGTTAAATTTGCCTAAATTTGCCTCAAAATGCATTAAAAAAGGGAGGAATTCAGAGTCTTTGAGGGGGGGAAGGGATAAAGAGACTCTGGATTGGGGGAAAAAAGTGAAGATTTGGTTAAAATTTGCCCATTTTTTCATGTTTTTACATGGTTTTTATCATCATTCTGAAAGTGGTTTAATTTGATGGCGGCTGTCGTTAAATTTGCCTAAATTTGCCTCAAAATGCATTAAAAAAGGGAGGAATTCAGAGTCTTCAAGGGGGGGAAGGGATAAAGAGACTCTGAATTGGGGGAAAAAGATCAAGAATTGGTTAAAATTTGCCCATTTCTTCATGTTTTTAATGTGGTTTTTTATCATCTTGAAATGGTTTAATTTGGTGGCGGTTGTCGTTAAATTTGCCTAAATTTGCCTCAAAATGCATTAAAAAAGGGAGGAATTCAAAGTCTTTGAGGGGGGGAAGGGATAAAGAGACTCTGAATTGGGGGAAAAAGATCAAGAATTGGTTAAAATTTGCCCATTTCTTCATGTTTTTACATGGTTTTTATCGTCATTCTGAAAGTGCTTTAATTTGGTGGCGGCTGTCATTAAATTTGCCTAAATTTGCCTCAAAATGCATTAAAAAAGGGAGGAATTCAGAGTCTTCAAGGGGGGGGGAAGGGATAAAGAGACTCTGAATTGGGGGAAAAAGATCAAGAATTGGTTAAAATTTGCCCATTTCTTCATGTTTTTGATGTGGTTTTTTATCATCTTGAAATGGTTTAATTTGGTGGCGGCTGTCGTTAAATTTGCCTAAATTTGCCTCAAAATGCATTAAAAAAGGGAGGAATTCAAAGTCTTTAAGGGAGGAGGGGATAAATAGACTCTGTTTTGGGGGAAAAAATTAAAGATTTGGTTAAAATTTGCCCATTTCTTCATGTTTTTACATGGTTTTTATCGTCATTCTGAAAGTGGTTTAATTTGGTGGCGGTTGTCGTTAAATTTGCCTAAATTTGCCTCAAAATGCATTAAAAAAGGGAGGAATTCAGAGTCTTTAAGGGGGGGAAGGGATAAAGAGACTCTGAATTGGGGGGAAAAGATGAAGAATTGGTTAAAATTTGCCCATTTTTTCATGTTTTTATGTGGTTTTTTATTATCCTGAATGTGGTTTAATTTGGTGGCGGCTGTCGTTAAATTTGCCTAAATTTGCCTCAAAATGCATTAAAAAAGGGAGGAATTCAGAGTCTTCAAGGGGGGGAAGGGATAAAGAGACTCTGAATTGGTGGAAAAAAGTAAAGATTTGGTTAAAATTTGCCCATTTCTTCATGTTTTTGATGTGGTTTTTTATCATCTTGAAATGGTTTAATTTGGTGGCGGACGTGGTTAAATTTGCCTAAATTTGCCTCAAAATGCATTAAAAAAGGGAGGAATTCAAAGTCTTTGAGGGGGGGGAAAGATAAAGAGACTCTGTTTTGGGGGGAAAAAGTGAAGATTTGGTTAAAATTTGCCCAATTTTTCATGCTTTTAATGTGGTTTTTTATCATCTTGAAATGGTTTAATTTGGTGGCGGACGTGGTTAAATTTGCCTCAAAATGGTGAAAAATAGGAAGAAATTCAGAGTCTTTGGGGGGGGGGGGGAAGAAAAAGACTCTGGATTGGGGGAAAAAAGTGAAGATTTGGTTAAAATTTGCCCAATTTTTCATGCTTTTGATGTGGTTTTTTATCATCTTGAAATGGTTTCATTTGGTGGCGGATATGGTAAAATTTGCCTAAAAATGGTAAAAATCAGAAGAAATTCCTCAAAATGCATTAAAATAGGGAGGAATTCGGTGTCTTTAAGGGGGGGAGGGGATAAATAGACTCTGTTTTGAGGGGAAAAAGTGAAGAATTGGTTAAAATTTGCCCAATTTTTCATGCTTTTGATGCGGTTTTTTATCATCTTGAAATGGTTTAATTTGGTGGCGGACGTGGTTAAATTTGCCTCAAAATGGTGAAAAATAGGAAGAAATTCAGAGTCTTTGGGGGGGGGGGGGGGGAGAAAAAGACTCAGAATGGGGGAAAAAATGAAGATTTGGTTAAAATTTGCCCATTTTTTCATGCTTTTGATGTGGTTTTTTATCATCTTGAAATGGTTTAATTTGGTGGCGGCTGTCGTTAAATTTGCCTAAATTTGCCTCAAAATGCATTAAAAAAAGGGAGGAATTCAGAGTCTTTAAGGAGGGGAAAGGATAAATAGACTCTGTTTTGGGGGAAAAAGTAAAGATTTGGTTAAAATTTGCCCATTTCTTCACGTTTTTACATGGTTTTTATCGTCATTCTGAAAGTGGTTTAATTTGGTGGCGGTTGTCGTTAAATTTGCCTAAATTTGCTTCAAAATGCATTAAAAAGGGAGGAATTCAGAGTCTTTAAGGGGGGGAAGGGATAAAGAGACTCTGAATTGGGGGAAAAAAGTGAAGATTTGGTCAAAATTTGCCCAGTTTTTCATGCTTTTGATGTGGTTTTTGGTCATCTTGAAATGGTTTAATTTGGTGGCGGACGTGGTTAAATTTGCCTCAAAATGGTGAAAAATAGGAAGAAATTCAGAGTCTTTGGGGGGGGGGGGAAGAAAAAGACTCAGAATGGGGGGAAAAGATCAAGAATTGGTTAAAATTTGCGCATTTCTTCATGTTTTTACATGGTTTTTATCGTCATTCTGAAAGTGGTTTAATTTGGTGGCGGTTGTCGTTAAATTTGCCTAAATTTGCCTCAAAATGCATTAAAAAAGGGAGGAATTCAAAGTCTTTGAGGGGGAAGGGGATAAAGAGACTCTGAATTGGGGGAAAAAAGTAAAGATTTGGTTAAAATTTGCCCATTTCTTCATGTTTTTGATGTGTTTTTTTATCATCTTGAAATGGTTTAATTTGGTGGCGGCTGTCGTTAAATTTGCCTAAATTTGCCTCAAAATGCATTAAAAAAGGGAGGAATTCAAAGTCTTTAATGGGGAGGGGATAAAGAGACTCTGAATTGGGGGAAAAAGATCAAGAATTGGTTAAAATTTGCCCATTTTTTCATGTTTTTGATGTGGGTTTTTATCAGTCTGAAAGTGGTTTGATTTGGTGGCAGTTGTTGTTAAATTTGCCTAAATTTGCCTCAAAATGCATTAAAAAAGGGAGGAATTCAAAGTCTTTGAGGGGGGAGGGGATAAAGAGACTCTGAATTGGGGGAAAAAGATGAAGAATTGGTTAAAATTTGCCCATTTCTTCATGTTTTTATGTGGTTTTTTATTATCTTGAATGTGGTTTAATTTGGTGGCGGCTGTCATTAAATTTGCCTAAATTTGCCTCAAAATGCATTAAAAAAGGGAGGAATTCAGAGTCTTCAAGGGGGGGGAAGGGATAAATAGACTCTGAATTGGGGGAAAAATGTAAAGATTTGGTTAAAATTTGCCCATTTCTTCATGTTTTTGATGTGGTTTTTTATCATCTTGAAATGGTTTAATTTGGTGGCGGCTGTCATTAAATTTGCCTAAATTTGCCTCAAAATGCATTAAAAAAGGGAGGAATTCAAAGTCTTTAAGGGGGGGAAGGGATAAAGAGACTCTGAATTGGGGGAAAAAAGTAAAGATTTGGTTAAAATTTTCCCATTTTTTCATGTTTTTGATGTGGGTTTTTATCAGTCTGAAATGGTTTAATTTGGTGGCGGTTGTCGTTAAATTTGCCTAAATTTGCCTCAAAATGCATTAAAAAAGGGAGGAATTCAGAGTCTTTAAGGGAGGAGGGGATAAATAGACTCTGTTTTAAGGGAAAAAATTAAAGATTTGGTTAAAATTTGCCCATTTCTTCATTTTTTTACCTTATTTCCGATCCCATTGTGGTTCCTTGAGAAGGGGTAGAAGGCGCCCAACTGCATCCAACGGGCACAGAGCTCGTACTCGGAATCAGAGAAAAACCCACAAATATCCGCTCCGGTCTGAAAAAATACCATAAAAATCATTAATTTTATGGCCAAAATCCTTTAATTCAATGCATGGCCAAAATCCCATAGAAATACATTAATTTAATGGCCAAAATCCCATAGAAATCCTTTAATTTAATGGCCAAAATCCCATAGAAATACATTAATTTAGTGGCCAAAATCCCATAGAAATCCTTTAATTTAATGGCCAAAATCCCATAGAAATACATTAATTTAATGGCCAAAATCCCATAGAAATCCATTAATTTAATGACCAAAATCCCATAGAAATCTCTTAATTTAATGGCCAAAATCCCATAGAAATCCATTAATTCAATGAATGACCCAAATCCTTTAATTCTATAACCAAAATCCCATAGAAATCCTATAAATCAAACTGGGATGAAGCACTTACGTAGGATACCCCAAAGAGGCTGAACTCCATCATTCCTGCAAGAATAAGAGAATTTAGGGTTTTTGGCTGCGAAATATTTGGTATTTTCAACAGTGAGACGATAAAATTCGGTATTTTCAGCCCCAAAATGAGATTTGATGTTGGTATTTTCAACAGCGAGATGATAAAATTCGGTACTTTTAGCCCCAAAATGAGATTTGATGCTGGTATTTTCAATGGGGAGATGATAAAATTTAGTATTTTCAACCCCAAAATGAGATTTGATGTTGGTATTTTCAACAGCGAGACGATAAAATTCGGTATTTTCAGCCCAAAAATGTGATTTGATGTTGGTATTTTCAACAGTGAGATGATAAAATTTGGTATTTTCAGCCCAAAAATGAGATTTGATGTTCGTATTTTCAACAGCGAGACGATAAGATTCGGTATTTTCAGCCCAAAAATGTGATTTGATGTTGGTATTTTCAACAGTGAGATGATAAAATTTGGTATTTTCAGCCCCAAAATGAGATTTGATGTTGGTATTTTCAACAGCGAGATGATAAAATTTGGTATTTTCAGCCCCAAAATGAGATTTAATGTTGGTATTTTCAACAGCGAGATGATAAAATTTGGTATTTTCAGCCCCAAAATGAGATTTAATGTTGGTATTTTCAACAGTGAGATGATAAAATTTGGTATTTTCAGCCCAAAAATGAGATTTGATGTTGGTATTTTCAATGGTGAGATGATAAAATTTGGTATTTTCAGCCCCAAAATGTGATTTGATGTTGGTATTTTCAACAGTGAGATGATAAAATTTGGTATTTTCAGCCCCAAAATGAGATTTGATGTTGGTATTTTCAACAGTGAGATGATAAAATTTGGTATTTTCAGCCCCAAAATGAGATTTGATGTTGGTATTTTCAACAGCGAGACGATAAAATTTGGTATTTTCAGCCCCAAAATGAGATTTAATGTTGGTATTTTCAATGATAAGAAGATAAAATTTGGTATTTTCAGCCCCAAAATGAGATTTAATGTTGGTATTTTCAATGGTGAGATGATAAATTTCGGTATTTTCAGCCCCAAAATGAGATTTAATGTTGGTATTTTCAACAGTGAGATGATAAAATTTGGTATTTTCAGCCCCAAAATGAGATTTGATGTTGGTATTTTCAAGGGTGAGACGATAAAATTTGGTATTTTCAGCCCCAAAATGAGATTTAATGTTGGTATTTTCAACAGCGAGATGATAAAATTTGGTATTTTCAGCCCCAAAATGAGATTTAATGTTGGTATTTTCAATTATGAGATGATAAAATTTGGTATTTTCAGACCCAAAATGAGATTTGATGTTGGTATTTTCAACAGTGAGACGATAAAATTCGGTATTTTCAGCCCAAAATGAGATTTAATGTTGGTATTTTCAACAGTGAGATGATAAAATTTTGTATTTTCAGCCCCAAAATGGCATTTGATGTTGGTATTTTCAACAGTGAGATGATAAAATTTGGACTTGATTTTGGGGCAAGAAAGGAAGGAAATGGGTCAAGAAGGATCTGGCCATCGTCATTGAAGCAATGGGGATCCCATATGTTGAAATGGATGTGATTTTGGGGCAAGAAAAGGAGGAAATGGGTCAAGAAGGATCCGGCCATCGTCATTGAAGCAATGGGGATCCCATATGTTGAAATGGATGTGATTTTGGGGCAAGAAAGGAAGGAAATGGGTCAAGAAGGATCCGGCCATCGTCATTGAAGCAATGGGGATCCCATGTGTTGAAATGGATGTGATTTTGGGGCAAAAAAGGAAGGAAATGGGTCAAGAAGGATCCGGCCTTCGATCTTCAAGCAATGAGGATCCCATATGTGAAAATGATGTGATTTTGGGGCAAGAAAGGAAGGAAATGGGTCAAGAAGGATCCGGCCATCGTCATTGAAGTAATGGGATCCTATATGTTGAAATGGATGTGATTTTGGGGCAAAAAAAGAAGGAAATGGGTCAGGAAGGATCCGGCCTTCGATCTTCAAGCAATGGGGATCCCATACATTGAAAAGGACGTGATTTTGGGGCAAAAAACGTGGGTCAAGAGGGATCTGTCCATCCTCATCGAAGTAATGGGTTGAAAGGATGTGATTTTTGGGCTGAAAACGCGTGTTTTTGGGATCTCCGTCGACTCACCAATGATAGATTTGTACAACTGGTCCCACGCCGCCGTGTTGTCCCCCAACCAATGTCCGGCCCATTGCCCACTTGTGGGGTACGTCGAGCGCGTGATGACGATCCCCCTCTCCTTCGTGATCCTCCTCAACGCACTGGGGTTGGGTTTGGGGTCAAAAATGATCATCAGGACTCAGTTTTTGGGGTGAAAAAGTGGAAAAGAAGTAAAAAATAAGACTTACTCTAAGGTAGGTTTGGTTTGGGACCATCCGTAGAGGTTATGGACGTCGTAATGGCGGCGCTCGCTGCCGTCGGCCATAATATGGACGCCCTCCATGCAAAGGGTTTTGTAGGCCAGGCCGTCTTCTCTGTTCCCCAATTCTGTGGGAAATGGGGTGAAAATACAGAGATTTCAACCCAAAAAATGACTCGGAAATGTTACTTTTTTGGTTGGTATCGCCTACGTTGGGGTTGGCTTCCTTTGGCCTTAATAAAGACTATGGGGTCTCTAGGCCATAATCAAGACTATGGGGTCTCTAGGCCATAATAGAGACTATGGGGTCTCTTGCTTTAGGTGTGAAAACACACAGATTTCAACCCAAAAAATGACTTGGAAATGTTACTTTTTTGGTTGGCATCGCCTACGTTGGGGTTGGCCATCATAACGACTATGGGGTCTCTTGTTTTAGGCCATAATAAGGACTATGGGGTCTCTAGGCCATAATCAAGACTATGGGGTCTCTTGTTTTAGGTGTGAAAACACATGGATTTCAACCCAAAAAATGACTTGGAAATGTTACTTTTTTGGTTGGCATCGCCTACGTTGGGGTTGGCCATCATAACGACTATGGGGTCTCTTGTTTTAGGCCTTAATAAAGACTATGGGGTCTCTAGGCCATAATAAAGACTATGGGGTCTCTTGTTTTAGGTGTGAAAACACACAGATTTCAACCCAAAAAATGACTCGGAAATGTTACTTTTTTGGTTGGCATCGCCTACGTTGGGGTCGGCCATCATAACGACTATGGGGTCTCTTGTTTTAGGCCATAATAAGGACTATGGGGTCTCTAGGCCATAATAGAGACTATGGGGTCTCTTGTTTTAGGTGTGAAAACACACAGATTTCAACCCAAAAATTGACTCGGAAATGTTACTTTTTTGGTTGGCATCTCCTACATTGGGGTTGGCCATCATAACGACTATGGGGTCTCTAGGCCATAATAGAGACTATAGGGTCTCTAGGCCATAATCAAGACTATGGGGTCTGTTGTTTTAGGTGTGAAAACACACGGATTTCAACCCAAAAAATGACTCGGAAATGTTACTTTTTTGGTTGGCATCGCCTACGTTGGGGTTGGCCATCATAACGACTATGGGGTCTCTTGTTTTAGGCCATAATAGAAACAATGGGGTCTCTAGGCCTTAATAAAGACTATGGGGTCTCTTGTTTTAGTTATGAAAACACACAGATTTCAACCCAAAAATTGACTTGGAAATGTTACTTTTTTGGTTGGCATTGCCTACGTTGGGGTTGGCCATCATAACGATTATGGGGTCTCTTGTTTTAGGCCATAATAAGGACTATGGGGTCTCTAGGCCATAATTAAGACTATGGGGTCTGTTGTTTTAGGTGTGAAAACACATGGATTTCAACCCAAAAAATGACTCGGAAATGTTACTTTTTTGGTTGGCATCGCCTACATTTGGGGTTGGCCATCATAACGACTATGGGGTCTCTAGGCCATAATAAGGACTATGGGGTCTCTAGGCCATAATAAAGACTATGGGGTCTGTTGTTTTAGGTGTGAAAACACAGATTTCAACCCAAAAAATGACTCGGAAATGTTACTTTTTTGGTTGGCATCGCCTACGTTGGAGTTGGCCATCATAACGACTATGGGGTCTCTTGTTTTAGGCCATAATCAAGACTATGGGGTCTCTAGGCCATAATAGAGACTATGGGGTCTCTTGTTTTAGGTGTGAAAACACAGATTTCAACCCAAAAAATGACTCGGAAATGTTACTTTTTTGGTTGGCATCGCCTACGTTGGGGTTGGCCATTATAACGATTATGGGGTCTCTTGTTTAAGGCCATAATAAGGACTATGGGGTCTCTAGGCCATAATAGAGACTATGGGGTCTGTTGTTTTAGGTGTGAAAAAACACAGATTTCAACCCAAAAAATGACTCGGAAATGTTACTTTTTTGGTTGGCATCGCCTACATTGGGGTTGGCCATCATAACAACTATGGGGTCTCTTGTTTTAGGCCATAATAAGGACTATGCGGTCTCTAGGCCATAATAAAGACTATGGGGTCTGTTGTTTTAGGTGTGAAAACACAGATTTCAACCCAAAAAATGACTTGGAAATGTTACTTTTTTGTTGGCATCGCCTACATTGGGGTTGGCCATCAGAACGACTATGGGGTCTCTAGGCCATAATAAGGACTATGGGGTCTCTAGGCCATAATCAAGACTATGGGGTCTCTTGTTTTAGGTGTGAAAACACACAGATTTCAACCCAAAAAATGACTTGGAAATGTTACTTTTTTGGTTGGCATCGCCTGCATTGGGGTTGGCCATCATAACGACTATGGGGTCTCTTGTTTTAGGCCATAATAAGGACTATGGGGTCTCTAGGCCATAATAAAGACTATGGGGTCTGTTGTTTTAGGTGTGAAAACACACGGATTTCAACCCAAAAATTGACTCGGAAATGTTACTTTTTCGGTTGGCGTCGTCTTCTTTTGGGTTGGCCATCATAACGACTATGGGGTCTCTTGTTTTAGGCCTTAATAAAGACTATGGGGTCTCTAGGCCATAATCAAGACTATGGGGTCTGTTGTTTTAGGTGTGAAAACACACGGATTTCAACCCAAAAAATGACTCGGAAATGTTACTTTTTTGGTTGGCATCGCCTACATTGGGGTTGGCCATTATAACGACTATGGGGTCTCTTGTTTTAGGCCTTAATAAAGACTATGGGGTCTCTTGTTTTAGGTGTGAAAACACACAGATTTCAACCCAAAAAATGACTCGGAAATGTTACTTTTTTGTTGGCATTGCGTACATTGGGGTTGGCCATCATAACGACTATGGGGTCTCTAGGCCATAATCAAGACTATGGGGTCTCTTGTTTTAGGTGTGAAAAAACACAGATTTCAACCCAAAAAATGACTTGGAAATGTTACTTTTTCGGTTGACAGCCTCTTCTGTTGGGTTGGCCATTATAGCGACTATGGGGTCTCTTGTTTTAGGCCATAATAAGGACTGTGGGGTCTCTAGGCCATAATCAAGACTATGGGGTCTCTTGTTTTAGGTGTGAAAACACAGATTTCAACCCAAAAAATGACTCGGAAATGTTACTTTTTTGGTTGGCATCGCCTACATTGGGGTTGGCCATTATAACGACTATGGGGTCTCTTGTTTTAGGCCATAATCAAGACTATGGGGTCTCTAGGCCATAATAAAGACTATGGGGTCTCTTGTTTTAGGTGTGAAAAAACACAGATTTCAACCCAAAAAATGACTCGGAAATGTTACTTTTTTGGTTGTCAGCCTCTTCTTTTGGGTCGGCCATCATAATGACTATGGGGTCTCTTGTTTTAGGCCATAATAGAGACTATGGGGTCTCTAGGCCATAATAAAGACTATGGGGTCTCTTGTTTTAGTTGTGAAAACACAGATTTCAACCCAAAAAATGACTTGGAAATGTTACTTTTTTGGTTGGCATCGCCTACATTGGGGTTGGCCATCATAACGACTATGGGGTCTCTTGTTTTAGGCCATAATAAGGACTATGGGGTCTCTAGGCCATAATAAAGACTATGGGGTCTGTTGTTTTAGGTGTGAAAACACACAGATTTCAACCCAAAAAATGACTCGGAAATGTTACTTTTTTGTTGGCATCGCCTACATTGGGGTTGGCCATCATAACGACTATGGGGTCTCTAGGCCATAATCAAGACTATGGGGTCTCTAGGCCATAATAAAGACTATGGGGTCTCTTGGTTTAGGTGTGAAAACACACAGATTTCAACCCAAAAATTGACTCAGAAATGTTACTTTTTTGGTTGGCATCGCCTACATTGGGGTTGGCCATCATAACGACTATGGGGTCTCTTGTTTTAGGCCATAATCAAGACTATGGGGTCTCTAGGCCATAATAAAGACTATGGGGTCTCTTGTTTTAGGTGTGAAAAAACACAGATTTCAACCCAAAAAATGACTCGGAAATGTTACTTTTTTGGTTGGCATCGCCTACATTGGGGTTGGCCATCATAACGACTATGGGGTCTCTAGGCCATAATCAAGTCTATGGGGTCTCTAGGCCATAATAAAGACTATGGGGTCTCTTGTTTTAGGTGTGAAAACACACAGATTTCAACCCAAAAAATGACTCGGAAATGTTACTTTTTTGGTTGGCATCGCCTACATTGGGGTTGGCCATCATAACGACTATGGGGTCTCTAGGCCATAATCAAGTCTATGGGGTCTCTAGGCCATAATAAAGACTATGGGGTCTCTTGTTTTAGGTGTGAAAACACACAGATTTCAACCCAAAAAATGACTCGGAAATGTTACTTTTTTGGTTGGCATCGCCTACATTGGGGTTGGCCATTATAACGACTATGGGGTCTCTTGTTTTAGGCCTTAATAAGGACTATGGGGTCTCTAGGCCATAATCGAGACTATGGGGTCTCTTGTTTTAGGTGTGAAAACACAGATTTCAACCCAAAAAATGACTCGGAAATGTTACTTTTTTGGTTGGCGTCCTCTTCTTTTGGGTTGGCCATCATAACGACTATGGGGTCTCTTGTTTTAGGCCATAATAAGGACTATGGGGTCTCTAGGCCATAATCGAGACTATGGGGTCTCTTGTTTTAGGTGTGAAAACACACAGATTTCAACCCAAAAAATGACTCGGAAATGTTACTTTTTTGGTTGGCATCGCCTACATTGGGGTTGGCCATTATAACGACTATGGGGTCTCTTGTTTTAGGCCATAATAGAGACTATGGGGTCTCTGGGCCATAATCAAGACTATGGGGTCTCTTGTTTTAGGTATGAAAACACACAGATTTCAACCCAAAAATTGACTCGGAAATGTTACTTTTTTGGTTGGCATCGCCTACATTGGGGTTGGCCATCATAACGACTATGGGGTCTCTTGTTTTAGGCCATAATCAAGTCTATGGGGTCTCTAGGCCATAATAGAGACTATGGGGTCTCTTGTTTTAGGTGTGAAAACACAGATTTCAACCCAAAAATTGACTTGGAAATGTTACTTTTTTGGTTGGCATCGCCTACATTGGGGTTGGCCATAATAACGACTATGGGGTCTCTAGGCCATAATCAAGACTATGGGGTCTCTAGGCCATAATAGAGACTATGGGGTCTCTTGTTTTAGGTGTGAAAAAACACAGATTTCAACCCAAAAAATGACTCGGAAATGTTACTTTTTTGGTTGGCATCGCCTACGTTGGGGTTGGCCATTATAACGACTATGGGGTCTCTTGTTTTAGGCCATAATAGAGACTATGGGGTCTCTAGGCCATAATGAAGACTATGGGGTCTCTTGTTTTAGGTGTGAAAAAACACAGATTTCAACCCAAAAAATGACTCGGAAATGTTACTTTTTTGGTTGGCATCGCCTACATTGGGGTTGGCTTCCTTTGGCCTTAATAAAGACGATGGGGTCTCTAGGCCATAATTAATTAATAATTAATATATTAAAAAAATAAAAATATTAATATAATAATTAAGATTTATAACTTTATAAACTTTATAAAAATTTATAACTTTAGGGTTTATGTTTTTACTCATTTATAACTAATATTTCTCTACGGAAAAAGGAAAAAAAAATCACTTATATTCACTCCTAAAAATGAATTTCTGGAGCTTAAAAGAGGCAGAAATGGGTAATATCCCATTTTCGAAGTGTTTTCTGGTCATTGATGGCGTTAAACGGGCTAAAAATTGCCCCAAAATTGCCCAAAATTTGGGATTTTTTAATATATATTTTTTTCTCTATTTTTTTCTTGTTAAGTTTCTGGATTTGGGGATTTAAAGCAATTCTATCTCATAGGAAACGCATAAATAAACATAAAAGTCAATGAAGGGCTTCATTCAACCCCATAGATTTGGTTCAAAATGGGCTTAATTGGACGATTTTTACCATTCTCTTAATTAATTAAGCCATTAATTAATCACTTACTGGGCATATATGGGGGGTTATTGAGCTCTTGATCCCTGCAGCCCCAAACGGCCCCATGGACGAAGCTGGAGGGTTCGTTCATATCCTGAAAACAACAAAAAAAAAACCCAGAAATCAACCCAAAATTGAGCAAATTTCACCCTAATGTGGCACATTTGTGTCCCCCCCACCCCATATATTAATTTTTCCCCCTTTTTTCCCCTCATTCTTTATTATTTTTTTTGCCCTTTTTACCCTTTTCCCCCCTCATTCTTCATTTGAATTCAAAATTCAAAATGAATAAACCATGCCCAAAATGAATATATCTTGCCCAAAAATGAATAAACAATGACCAAAATGAATATATCTTGCCCCAAAATGAATAAACCATGCCCCCAAATGAATAAACCGTGCCCCAAAATGAATATATCTTACCCCCAAACCAATATATCTTGCCTCAAAATGAATATATCTTGCCCCAAAAACAATATATCTTGCCCCAAAACCAATATATCTTGCCCCAAAACCAATATATCTTGCCCCAAAATGAATATATCTTGCCCCAAAAACAATATATCTTGCCCCAAAACCAATATATCTTGCCCCAAAATGAATATATCTTGCCCCAAAACCAATATATCTTGCCCCAAAATGAATATATCTTGGCCCAAAACCAATATATCTTGCACCAAAATGAATAAACCATGCCCCAAAATGAATAAACCATGCCCCAAAATGAATATATCTCGCCCCAAAACCAATATATCTCGCCCCAAAATGAATATATCTCCAAAATGAATATATTTTGCCCCAAAACCAATATATCTTGCCCCAAAATGAATAAATCTTGCCCAAAAATGAATAAACAATGACCAAAATGAATATATCTTGCCCCAAAATGAATATATCTTGCCCCAAAACCAATATATCTTGCCCCAAAACCAATATATCTTGCCCCAAAACCAATATATCTTGCCCCAAAACCAATATATCTTGCCCCAAAATGAATATATCTTGCCCCAAAAACAATATATCTTGCCCCAAAATGAATAAACCATGCCCCAAAATGAATAAACCATGCCCCAAAATGAATATATCTTGCCCCAAAACCAATATATCTTGCCCCCAAACCAATATATCTTGCCCCAAAACCAATATATCTTGCCCCAAAACCAATATATCTTGCCCCAAAACCAATATATCTTGCCCCAAAATGAATATATCTTGCCCCAAAATGAATAAACCATGCCCCAAAATGAATATATCTCACCCCAAATCCAATATATCTTGCCCCAAAACCAATATATCTTGCCCCAAAACCAATATATCTTGCCCCAAAATGAATAAACCATGCCCCAAAATGAATAAACCATGCCCCAAAATGAATATATCTTGCCCCAAAACCAATATATCTTGCCCCAAAACCAATATATCTTGCCCCAAAATGAATAAACCATGCCCCAAAATGAATATATCTTGCCCCAAAATGAATAAACCATGCACCAAAATCAATATATCTTGCCCAAAAACCAATATATCTTGCCCCAAAATGAATAAACCATGCCCCAAATGAATATATCTTGCCCCAAAATGAATAAACCATGCCCCAAATGAATATATCTTGCCCCAAAATGAATAAACAATGCCCCAAAACCAATATATCTTACCCCAAAATGAATAAACCGTGCCCCAAAATGAATATATCTAGCCCCAAAATGAATAAACCATGCCCCAAATGAATATATCTTGCCCCAAAATGAATAAACCATGCCCCAAATGAATAAACCATGCCCCAAAATGAATATATCTTGCCTCAAAACCAATATATCTTGCCCCAAAACCAATATATCTTGCCCCAAAACCAATATATCTTGCCCCAAAACCAATATATCGTGCCCCAAAATGAATATATCTTGCCCCAAAATGAATATATCTTGCCCCAAAATGAATAAACCATGCCCCAAAATGAATATATCTTGCCCCAAAACCAATATATCTTGCCCCAAAATGAATATATCTTGCCCCAAAACCAATATATCTTGCCCCAAAACCAATAAACCAAACCCAAAACACGCCCTGTATCTACAACACGGCACCAAAAACTCCCCCCTAAAACACACAAAAATGGGTAAAAAAAGGCCAAAAACGGTCACTCACGATCCAAATCCCGTCGTATTTCAGGCTGAGGGAGGCGTTGTGCGGGTTCTCATAGAGCTCCTCCAGTTCCGTGCTCCACCATTCGACCGTGGAGTTACGGAAGAAGTCGGGGAAGGCCGTGTATGCGCGGAAAAGCTGAAAAAAAAACCCAAAAAAACCCAATTCTGACCCAATTCTGGTTTGGGTTGGGGTTAAACGACCCCAAAAACACAATTCTGACCCCCAAAAAACCCAATTCTGGCCCCCAAAAAACCCAATATTGGCCCCAAAAAAACCAATTCTGGCCCTCAGAAACCCAATTCTGCGCCCTAAAAAACCCAATTCTGCTTCGGATTGGGGTTATAAGACCCCCAAAAAACCCAATTCTGACCCAATTCTGCTTTGGATTGGGCTTAAAAGACCCCAAAAACCCAATTCTGCCCCCCCAAAAAACCCAATTCTGACCCAATTCTGCTTTGGATTGGGGTTAAACGACCCCAAAAACCCAATTCTGACCCAATTCTGCTTTGGATTGGGGTTAAATGACCCCCAAAAACCCAATTCTGACCCAATTCTGCTTTGGATTGGGCTTAAAATACCCCAAAAAACCCAATTCTGACCCAATTCTGCTTTGGATTGGGATAAAAAGCCCCCCAAAAACCCAATTCTGACCCAATTCTGCTTTGGGTTGGGGTTAAAAGACCCCAAAAACCCAATTCTGCCCCCCCAAAAAACCCAATTCTGACCCAATTCTGCTTTGGATTGGGGTTAAACGACTCCCAAAAACCCAATTCTGACCCAATTCTGCTTTGGATTGGGGTTAAATGACCCCCAAAAACCCAATTCTGACCACCAAAAACACAATTCTGCCCCCAAAAAACCCAATTCTGACCCAATTCTGCTTTGGATTGGGCTTATAAGACCCCAAAAACCCAATTCTGACCCAATTCTGCTTTGGATTGGGGTTAAATGACCCCCAAAAAAACCAATTCTGAACACCAAAAACACAATTCTGCCCCCAAAAAACCCAATTCTGACCCAATTCTGCTTTGGATTGCGGTTAAAAGACCCCAAAAACCCAATTCTGCCCCCCCAAAAAACCCAATTCTGACCCAATTCTGCTTTGGATTGGGCTTAAAATACCCCAAAAAACCCAATTCTGACCCAATTCTGCTTTGAATCGGGCTTAAAAGACCCCCAAAAAACACAATTCTGACCACCAAAAACACAATTCTGCCCCCAAAAAACCCAATTCTGACCCAATTCTGCTTTGGATTGGGGTTAAACGACCCCAAAAACCCAATTCTGTCCCCCCAAAAAACCCAATTCTGACCCAATTCTGCTTTGGATTGGGGTTAAACGACTCCCAAAACCCAATTCTGACCCAATTCTGCTTTGGATTGGGGTTAAATGACCCCCAAAAACAAAATTCTGCCCCCAAAAAACCCAATTCTGACCCAATTCTGCTTTGAATCGGGCTTAAAAGACCCCAAAAACCCAATTCTGCCCCCCCAAAAAACCCAATTCTGACCCAATTCTCCTTTGGATTGGGCTTAAAAGACCCCCAAAAACCCAATTCTGGCCCCCCAAAAAACCCAATTCTGAACCAATTCTGCTTTGGATTGGGGTTAAACGACCCCAAAAACACAATTATGGCCACCAAAAACCCAATTCTGGCCCCCCAAAAAACCCAATTCTGACCCAATTCTGCTTTGGATCGGGCTTAAAATACCCCAAAAAACCCAATTCTGACCACCAAAAACACAATTCTGCCCCCAAAATACCCAGTTCTGACCCAATTCTGCTTTGGATTGGGGTTAAAAAGACCCCAAAAAACCAATTCTGACCCAATTCTGCTTTGGATTGGGGTTAAAAGACCCCAAAAAACCCAATTCTGACCCAATTCTGCTTTGGATTGGGGTTAAAAGACCCCCAAAAACCCAATTCTGGCCCCCCAAAAAACCCAATTCTGACCCAATTCTGCTTTGGATTGGGGTTAAAAGACCCCAAAAACCCAATTCTGACCCAATTCTGCTTTGGATTGGGGTTAAATGACTCCCAAAAACCCAATTCTGACCCAATTCTGCTTTGGATTGGGGTTAAATGACTCCCAAAAACCCAATTCTGACCACCAAAAACACAATTCTGCCCCAAAATCCCAATTCTGACCCAATTCTGCTTTGGATTGGGGTTAAACGACCCCAAAAACCCAATTCTGACCCAATTCTGCTTTGGATTGGGCTTAAATGACCCCCAAAAAACCCAATTCTGGCCCCCAATAAAACCAATTCTGGCCCCAAAAACCCAATTCTGGTTTGGATTGGGCTTAAAAGACCCCCAAAAAACCCAATTCTGACCCAATTCTGCTTTGAATCGGGCTTAAAAGCCCCCAAAAACCAAATTCTGCACCCAAAAAACCCAATTCTGACCCAATTCTGCTTTGTATTGGGCTTAAAAGACCCCCAAAAAACCCAATTCTGACCACCAAAAACACAATTCTGCCCCCAAAAAACCCAATTCTGACCCAATTCTGCTTTGGATTGGGGTTAAACAACCCCAGAAACCCAATTCTGCCCCCCCAAAATACCCAGTTCTGACCCAATTCTGCTTTGGGTTGGGCTTAAAAGACCCCAAAAACCCAATTCTGCCCCCCCAAAAAACCCAATTCTGACCCAATTCTGCTTTGGATTGGGGTTAAACGACTCCCAAAAACCCAATTCTGACCCAATTCTGCTTTGGATAGGGCTCAAAAGACCCCCAAAAAACCCAATTCTGACCACCAAAAACACAATTCTGCCCCCAAAAAACCCAATTCTGACCCAATTCTGCTTTGGATTGGGGTTAAACGACTCCCAAAACCCAATTCTGCCCCCCCAAAAAACCCCAATTCTGGCCCCCAAAAAACCCAATTCTGACCCAATTCTGCTTTGTATTGGGCTTAAACGACCCCGAAAAACCCAATTCTGACCACCAAAAACACAATTCTGCCCCCAAAAAACCCAATTCTGACCCAATTCTGCTTCGGATTGGGCTTAAAAGACCCCAAAAAACCAAATTCTACCCCCCAAAAAACCCAATTCTGACCCAATTCTGCTTTGGATTGGGGTTAAATGACCCCAAAAACCCAATTCTGACCCAATTCTGCTTTGGATTGCGGTTAAAAGCCCCCCAAAAACCCAATTCTGACCCAATTCTGCTTCGGATTGGGCTTAAAAAAACCCCAAAAATCCCAATTCTGACCGAATTCTGCTTTGGACTGGGGTTAAACGACCCCCAAAAACTCAATTCTGACCCAATTCTGCTTTGGATTGGGGTTAAAAGACCCCCCAAAACCCAATTCTGGCCCCCAAAAAACCCAATTCTGACCCAATTCTGCTTTGGATTGGGGTTAAACGACTCCCAAAAACCCAATTCTGACCCAATTCTGCTTCAGATTGGGCTTTAAAACCCCCCAAAAAACCAATTCTGACCCAATTCTGCTTTGGATTGGGCTTAAAAGACCCCAAAAAACCCAATTCTGACCCAATTCTGCTTTGGATTGGGGTTAAAAGACCCCAAAAAACCCAATTCTGACCCAATTCTGCTTTGGATTGGGCTTAAAAGACCCCAAAAAACCCAATTCTGACCCAATTCTGCTTCGGATTGGGCTTTAAAACCCCCAAAAAACCCAATTCTGACCCAATTCTGCTTTGAATCGGGCTTAAAAGACCCCAAAAAACCCAATTCTGACCCAATTCTGCTTTGGATTGGGGTTAAACGACCCCCAAAACCCAATTCTGGCCCCCCAAAAACCCAATTCTGACGCAATTCTGCTTTGAATCGGGCTTAAAAAAACACCAAAAAACCCAATTCTTACCCAATTCTGCTTTGGTTTCTATCACCACTCACCTGTACTGCAGTATCCCAGTCAAGGGAATCATTGACCACAATATTGGGATAATCCGGCCAGACCTAAAAAAAAGAGGTTGGAATTTTGGGGTGAAATCACCCTGATTTGGGTCATGATGGACTTAAAATGTGTAAAAATGGTGATTTTACCTTAATTTAATCGAGCGATATCGTTAATAAAGACAATTAAATGTTGTTGGCCAAAAACCCAACGTTTTTCAGTTGGAAGATCCCATTAAGGAGGCGTTTATGAGTTTTTCACCCAAAATCTGAGTCGGGGGTTGGGATTTTGGGGTGAAATCGCCCTGATTTTGGGGTGAAATTGCCCAAATTTGGGTCATGATGGACTTACCATCCCATTAAGAAAATGAAATGTTGGTGGCCAAAAACCCAACGTTTTTCAGTTGGAAGATCCCATTAACGAGGCGTTTATGAGTTTTTCACCCAAAATTTGAGCCAGGGATCGGAATTTTGGGGTGAAATCGCCCTGATTTTGGGGTGAAATCGCCCAGATTTGGGTCATGATGGATTTACATTCCCATTAAGACAATTAAAGGTTGGTGGCCAAAAACCCAACGTTTTTCAGTTGGAAGAGCCCGTTAAGGAGGCGTTGGATGAGTTTTTCACCCAAAACCTGAGTCAGGGAGTGGGATTTTGGGGTGAAATCACCCTGATTTTGGGGTGAAATTGCCCAGATTTGGGTCATGATGGACTTACATTCCCATTAAGAAAATTAAATGTTGTTGGCCAAAAACCCAACGTTTTTCAGTTGGAAGAGCCCGTTAAGGAGGCGTTTATGAGTTTTTCACCCAAAACCTGAGTCACGGAGTGAAATTTTGGGGTGAAATCGCCCTGATTTTGGGTTGAAATCGCCCTGATTTGGGTCATGATGGACTTACCATCCCATTAAGAAAATTAAATGTTGTTGGCCAAAAACCCAACGTTTTTCAGTTGGAAGAGCCCATTAAGGAGGCGTTGGATGAGTTTTTCACCCAAAATTTGAGTCAGGGAGTGGGATTTTGGGGTGAAATCGCCCTGATTTTGGGGTGAAATCGCCCAGATTTGGGTCATGATGGACTTACCATCCCATTAAGACAATTAAACGTTGTTGACCAAAAACCCAACGTTTTTCAGTTGGGAGAGCCCATTAAGGAGGCATTTATGAGTTTTTCACCCAAAATTTGAGTCAGGGAGTGGGATTTTGGGGTGAAATCGCCCTGATTTTGGGTTGAAATCGCCCAGATTTGGGTCATGATGGACTTACATTCCCATTAAGACAATTAAATGTTGATGACCAAAAACCCAACGTTTTTCAGTTGGAAGAGCCCATTAAGGAGGCGTTGGATGAGTTTTTCACCCAAAATCTGAGTCGGGGGTTGGGATTTTGGGGTGAAATCGCCCTGATTTTGGGGTGAAATTGCCCTGATTTGGGTCACGATGGACTTACATTCCCATTAAGACAATTAAATGTTATTGGCCAAAAACCCAACGTTTTTCAGTTGGAAGAGCCCATTAAGGAGACGTTGGATGAGTTTTTCACCCAAAATTTGAGCCAGGGATCGGAATTTTGGGGTGAAATCGCCCTGATTTTGGGGTGAAATCGCCCTGATTTGGGTCATGATGGACTTACATTCCCATTAAGAAAATGAAATGTTGGTGGCCAAAAACCCAACGTTTTTCAGTTGGAAGAGCCCATTAAGGAGGCGTTTATGAGTTTTTCACCCAAAATTTGAGTCAGGGAGTGGAATTTTGGGGTGAAATCACCCCGATTTTGGGTTGAAATCGCCCAGATTTGGGTCATGATGGATTTACATTCCTGTTAAGACAATTAAATGTTGTTGGCCAAAAACCCCAACGTTTTTCAGTTGGAAGATCCCATTAAGGAGGCGTTGCATGAGTTTTTCACCCAAAACCTGAGTCACGGAGTGAAATTTTGGGGTGAAATCACCCTGATTTGGGTCTTACCTTCCCAAAAATGATATCTTGTGAGTTAGGCCACTTAATGAACACATCCTTCTCCATCCCCCTCGTAAAAGCGAGATAATCGGTTTCATTGGCCGATATGGCCGGATCCTTGGGTTAAATTGGGTTAAAAGAAGAGAAATAAGGTCATTTTTTTGAAATAATGTCATTTTTGGGGGGAAAAAGGGCAAAAAATCAAATTTTTCTCACCAAAATGGGGATATATCTCATCCCTTCGGCACGGATCTTATTGATAAGTTCGGGTAGGCCGGAGAAACGCGGGTTCAACTTGAAATCCAATTGACGCTCGAGGTAATCAATATCAGTGTATTGAACATCCTGATTAACAAAAAACAACCCCAAATTCATGTAAAAAAGGGGCTTTTTGGGGTCGTTTTCAGCACGGCATCGAAATGAGGTGAAAACCCGACTTTTAGGGTTCATACAAAGCCAGATTTGGGGCATACAAAGCCAGATTTGGGGCATCTCAAAGGTGTTTCACAATAGATGTAACTCAGATTTCCCATTCAGAATTGAGGGATTTGGTTAAATTTGTTATTTTGGGTGGAAATCTGGATATTTGGGAGAGAAAAAAGCCCCAAAACAACCCAAATTTATGCATGGAAATATGTCAATATATTCAATGCTCTGTTTTGGACGTTTCTCGTTAATTATCTGCTTAATTAAAGGGAAAATTGGGCAAAAAAATTGGTTATAGATATTATAAATAATAATAATAATAATAATAATAATAATAATAATAATAACAACAACAATAACAATAATAATAATAAATAATAAAATAATAATAATAAAAATCAATAATAATAATACATAATAATATAATAAGTACATAATAAATAAATTAAAAACATATATGTTATTATATAATAATGATATAACATACAATAAATAATAAATATATAATTATAAATAATAATATTAAAAATAATAATAATAATTATTATTATTATTAATTAGGTGTTTTTTTCCCTCAGCAGTTGAATGAACTAATTACAGAGTTAATGACTGAAAACATTAACGCTAAAATTAATTAAGCTATTGGGATTAATTACACCCATACAATAAATAATAAATATATAATTATAAAAAATAATAATATTAAAAATAATAATAATTATTATTATTAATTAGTTTTTTTTTTCACTCAGCTGTTGAACGAAGTAATTATAGATTTAATTACTGAAAACGTTAATTATATAATTAATTACACACACGTTACTGGGGTTAATCACAGCCTTCGCCCTTTTTGAAGTCACAGGAGGCCAAAACTGACCCAAAACTCCCCATTTTTAGCCAAATTCCCCCAAATTTTGGCGGACTTACGTAAGGAATTTGGGCTGCTTTCATGTCTTCCACCAACTGAGCGATTTCGGTGTCGTTCTCGTAACCGTAACGACACAATTGGAATCCAAGAGCCCAATATGGCGGCATCACCGGTCGCCCAACGAGCTTCAAAAAAATAGGGATAAAATGAAGCAAAAAACCTCAATTTTGGGGTTTTTTGGGGTAATTTATAATGGGGGAATGGTACCTCGGTGTATTGTTGGACAACGAGCTCCGGTGTCGGACCCAAAACGACATAAAAGTCCAAAATACCCCCAATGGTTCGATAGGTGAGAGCTGGTGTGGGCTGGAATGTTACATCTGGAGATATAGGTAAAAAATAGCCAAATTAGCCCAAAAATCCCTATTAAAATCGAAGAAAGGTTGAAAAAAAACCCTAAAATACCCAAATCAGCCCTAAAATCCCCATTAAAATCGAAGAAAGGTTGAGAAAAAGACCCAAAGTCTTTAAATCAGCCCAAAAATCTCAATTAAACCTGAGGAAAGGTTGATAAAAAGACCCAAAATCGTTAAATCAGCCACAAAATATGCATTAAAATCGAAGAAAGGTTGATAAAAAGCCCTAAAATACACAAATCAGCCCAAAAATCCCCATTAAAATCGAAGAAACGCTGATTAAAAACCCTAGAATACCCAAATCAGCCCAAAAATATTTATTAAAATTGAAGAAAGGTTGATAAAAAACCCTAAAATACCCAAATCTGCCCAAAAATCCCCATTAAAATCGAAGAAAGGTTGATAAAAAGACCCAAAGTCTTTAAATCAGCCCAAAAATCTCAATTAAACCTGAGGAAAGGTTGATAAAAAGACCCAAAATCGTTAAATCAGCCACAAAATATGCATTAAAATCGAAGAAAGGTTGATAAAAAGCCCTAAAATACACAAATCAGCCCAAAAATCCCCATTAAAATCGAAGAAACGCTGATTAAAAACCCTAGAATACCCAAATCAGCCCAAAAATATTTATTAAAATTGAAGAAAGGTTGATAAAAAACCCTAAAATACCCAAATCTGCCCAAAAATCCCCATTAAAATCGAAGAAAGGTTGATAAAAAGACCCAAAGTCTTTAAATCAGCCCAAAAATCTCAATTAAACCTGAGGAAAGGTTGATAAAAAGACCCAAAATCGTTAAATCAGCCCCAAAAATCTCCATTGAAATTGAAGAAAAGTTGATAAAAAGACGCAAAAATCTTAAAATCAGCCCCCAAAATCTCCATTAAAACTGAAGAAAAATTGATAAAAAGACCCAAAATCATTAAATCAGCCCCAAAATCTCCATCAAAATTGAAGAAAGGTTTATAAAAAGACCCAAAAATCTTTAAATCAGCCCCAAAATCTCCATTAAAACTGAAGAAAGGTTGAGAAAAAGACCCAAAGTCTTTAAATCAGCCCAAAAATCTCAATTAAACCTGAGGAAAGGTTGATAAAAAGACCCAAAATCGTTAAATCAGCCCCAAAATATGTATTAAAATCGAAGAAAGGTTGATAAAAAGCCCTAAAATACACAAATCAGCCCGAAAATTCCCATTAAAATCGAAGAAAGGTTGATAAAAAACCCTAAAATACCCAAATCAACCCAAAAATCCCCATTAAACCCGAAGAAAAGATGATAAAAAGACCCAAAAACCTTTAAATCAGCCCAAAAATCTCCATTAAACCCGAAGAAAAGATGATAAAAAGACCCAAAAACCTTTAAATCAGCCCAAAAATCTCCATTAAAACTGAAGAAAGGTTGATAAAAAGACCCAAAAATCTTTAAATAAGCCCCAAAAATCTCCATTAAAACTGAAGAAAAGTTGATAAAAAGACCCAAAAATCTTTAAATCAGCCCCAAAAATCTCCATTAAAACTGAAGAAAGGTTGATAAAAAGACCCAAAAATCTTTAAATAAGCCCCAAAATCTCCATTAAAATTGAAGTAAAATTGATAAAAAGACCCAAAAATCTTTAAATCAGCCCCAAAAATCTCCATTAAAACTGAAGAAAGCTTGATAGAAAGACCCAAAAATCTGTAAATCAGCCCCAAAAATCTCCATTAAAATTGAAGTAAAATTGATAAAAAGACCCAAAATCATTAAATCAGCCCCAAAAATCTCCATTAAAACTGAAGAAAGGTTGATAAAAAGACCCAAAAATCTTTAAATCAGCCCCAAAAATCTCCGTTAAAACTGAAGAAAGGTTGATAAAAAGACCCAAAAATCTTTAAATCAGCCCCAAAAATCTCCATTAAAACTGAAGAAAGGTTGATTAAAAAAAACCAAAAATCTTTAAATCAGCCCCAAAAATCTCCATTAAAACTGAAAAAAGGTTGATAAAAAGACCCAAAATCTTTAAATCAGCCCCAAAAATCTCCATTAAAAGCGAAGAAAGGTTGATAGAAAGACCCAAAAATCCTTAAATCAGCCCCAAAAATCTCCATTAAAACTGAAGAAAAGTTGATAAAAAGACCCAAATATCTTTAAATCAGCCCCAAAAATCTCCATTAAAAGCGAAGAAATGTTGATAAAAAGACCCAAATATCTTTAAATCAGCCCCAAAAATCTCCATTAAAAGCGAAGAAATGTTGATAAAAAGACCCAAAAATCTTTAAATCAGCCCAAAAATCTCCATTAAAATTGAAGAAAGGTTGATAAAAAGACCCAAAATCGTTAAATCAGCCCCAAAAATCTCCATTAAAGCTGAAGAAAGGTTGATAAAAAGACCCAAAAATCTTTAAATCAGCCCAAAAATCTCCATTAAAACTGAAGAAAGGTTGATAAAAAGACCCAAAAATCTTTAAATCAGCCCCAAAAATCTCCATTAAAACTGAAGAAAAATGATAAAAAGACCCAAAATCCTTTATTTTTCCATTATTTTTCTTACCCATCCCATTGCTGTTCAGCAATAGGACCCCGTGGGCGTTACCGTCCTCTTCCAGCCCCATATAAAATGGTTGGACACCGTACGAGTTCAATTTGTACTGAAAACGAAGGATTTCACCTTAAAAATCACATTGCAAATATCGGGTTGTTTGGCCCCAAATTATATCGGCCCTAAATTATAATGACCCCAAATAAAACGCTGCCAAAGGCAGGGAAGCGAATTGTTATTAATTGTTATTAATTTTATCATTTATTTGGACTTTACCCCCAAAATTTATGTCCATTTACCCAAAATTGCCTTAATTTACTTAATTTTGGGGCTGGATGTTGAATATCCAATGAATAAACAACGGTATTGCAATAAACCACAATGAATAAACCACGGTATATATATATATATATACACTGATATAATTTGTTAATTTATTAATATATAAATTTATTAATTTGACCATTTCTTTGAACTTTTCACCCAAAAAAAATGGCGGATTTTGGTCAAGTTTGGACCCATAGATTGAATTGTGCCCCATAGATTCAGTTGTCCCATGGGGGATGGATCCCAATGGCCAAACCACGGTATATATACATACTTATATAATTTCTTATTAATTTTACCATTTCTTTGAACTTTTCACCCAAAAAAATGGCAGATTTTGGTCAAGTTTGGACCCATAGATTGAGTTGAGCCTTGGAGAATGGATCCCAATGGCCAAACCACGGTATATATATATATATATACTGATATAATTTACTGATATAATTTCTTATAAATTTTACCATTTCTTTGAACTTTTCACCCCAAAAATTGGCAGATTTTGGTCAAATTTGGACCCATAGATTGAATTGAGCCTTAAAGGACAACACCAATATGGGTCAATAGGAAGAAAAAAGGTGAAAATGGGTCAAACTGAGGACGGATAAAAAAACAAAGCGGGTCGATAGGAACCAAAGACCAAAAAAAGCCTAAATTTCACCCAAAATAAAAGCCCCCAAAATGGGGTTTTTTTAACCTACCCCGGGGGGTTGAGACGGAGTTTGGTCAAGTTTGGACCCATAGATTGAGTTGTCCCATGGGGGATGGATCCCAATGGCCAAACCACGGTATATATATATATTAATATAATTTCTTATTAATTTGACCATTTCTTTGAACTTTTCACCCAAAAAAATGGCGGAGTTTGGTCAAGTTTGGACCCATAGATTGAATTGAGCCATGGGGGATGGATCCCAATGGCCAAACCACAGTATATATATACATATATATACTAATATAATTTACTAATATAATTTCTTATTAATTTTACCGTTTCTTTGAACTTTTCACCCAAAATAATGGGGGAGTTTGGTCAAGTTTGGACCCATAGATTGACTTGAGCCTTGGAAAATGGATCCCAATTGCCATACCACGGTATATATATATATATATATATATATATATATACTGATATAATTTACTGATATCATTTCTTATAAATTTTACCATTTCTTTGAACTTTTCACCCAAAAAAATGGCAGATTTTGGTCAAGTTTGGACCCATAGATTGAGTCGTGCCTTAAAGAACGACCCCAATATGGATCAATAAGAAGAAAAAAGGTGAAAATAAATCAAACTGAGGACGGATCCCAAACCAACGTGGGTCAATAGGAACCAAAGACCAAAAAAAGCCTAAATTTCACCCAAAATAAAAGCCCCAAAAATGGTTTTTTTTTTAACCTACCCCGGGGGGTTGAGGCGGAGTTTGGTCAAGTTTGGACCCATAGATTGAGTTGTCCCATGGGGGATGGATCCCAATGGCCAAACCACGGTATATATACATACTGATATAATTTCTTATTAATTTTACCATTTCTTTGAACTTTTCACCCAAAAAAATGGCGGAGTTTGGTCAAGTTTGGACCCATAGATTGAATTGAGCCATGGGGGATGGATCCCAATGGCCAAACCACGATATATATATATATATATATATATATACTGATATAATTTACTGATATAATTTCTTATTAATTTTACCATTTCTTTGAACTTTTCACCCAAAAAATGGGGGAGTTTGGTCAAGTTTGGACCCATAGATTGAGTCGTACCTTATAGAACGACCCCAATATGGATCAATAAGAAGAAAAAAGGTGAAAATGGGTCAAACTGAGGACGGATAAAAAAACAAAGCGGGTCGATAGGAACCAAAGACCAAAAAAAGCCTAAATTTCACCCAAAATAAAAGCCCCAAAAATGGGGTTTTTTAACTTACTCCGGGGGGTTGATCCCGGCTGAACATCCCCCACGTGTTCCAGTTCATATCACGGTGATACTGAGTGTGTTCGGTCTCCCCGAACCCATAGAGATAAAGGGACGGGAGACGGGTGGAAATCTGGATGAACATGTCGCTGAAGGTGAAGGTGGGAAGAACCGAGTCCCAGCTGGGGGATTTGGGGTAAAAAGGGGAGAAAATGGGTCATTAAATGTGTAAAAATGGCGATTTTAGTTAATTTAATCGAGCGATATCGATAATAAAGAGAATTAAAGGTTCGTGGCCAAAAACGCAACATTCTACAGATGAGAACCCGTTAATGAGGCGTTTATGAGTTTTTCACCCAAAAATTGAGTCAGAAATTAGAATTTTGGGGTGAAATCGGCCTGATTTTGGGGTGAAATCGCCCTGATTTTGGGGTGAAATCACCATATTTTTGGTCTCCCCGAACCCATAGAGATAAAGGGACGGGAGACGGGTGGAAATCTGGATGAACATGTCGCTGAAGGTGAAGGTGGGAAGAACCGAGTCCCAGCTGAGGGATTTGGGGTAAAAAGGGGAGGAAATGGGTCATTAAATGTGTAAAAATGGTGATTTTAGTTAATTTAATCGAGCGATATCGATAATAAAGAAAATTAAAGGTTGGTGGCCAAAAACGCAACGTTCTACAGTTGGAAGAACCCATTAAGGAGGCGTTTATGAGTTTTTCACCCAAAATTTGAGTCTGGGGTTGGGATTTTGGGGTGAAATCGGCCTGATTTTGGGGTGAAATTGCCTGATTTTGGGTTGAAATTGCCCTGATTTTGGGGTGAAATCGCCATATGTTCGGTCTCCCCGAACCCATAGAGATAAAGGGACGGGAGACGGGTGGAAATCTGGATGAACATGTCGCTGAAGGTGAAGGTGGGAAGAACCGAGTCCCAGCTGTGGGATTTGGGGTAAAAAGGGGAGGAAATGGGTCATTAAATGTGTAAAAATGACAATTTTACTTAATTTAATCGAGCGATATCGATAATAAAGAAAATTAAAGGTTGGTGGCCAAAAACGCAACGTTCTACAGTTGGAAGAACCCGTTAATGAGGGTTTATGAGTTTTTCACCCAAAATTTGAGTCTGGGGTTGGGATTTTGGGGTGAAATCGGCCTGATTTTGGGGTGAAATCAGCCTGATTTTGGGGTGAAATGGCCATATGTTCGGTCTCCCCGAACCCATAGAGATAAAGGGACGGGAGACGGGTGGAAATCTGGATGAACATGTCGCTGAAGGTGAAGGTGGGAAGAACCGAGTCCCAGCTGGGGGATTTGGGGTAAAAAGGGGAGGAAATGGGTCATTAAATGTGTAAAAATGGTGATTTTAGTTAATTTTATCGAGCAATATCGATAATAAAGAAAATTAAAGGTTTGTGGCCAAAAACCCAACGTTTTACAGTTGGAAGAACCCGTTAAGGAGGCGTTTATGAGTTTTTCACCCAAAATTTGAGTCTGGGGTTGGGATTTTGGGGTGAAATCGCCCTGATTTTGGGGTGAAATCGGCCTGATTTTGGGGTGAAATCGCCGTATGTTCGGTCTCCCCGAACCCATAGAGATAAAGGGACGGGAGACGGGTGGAAATCTGGATGAACATGTCGCTGAAGGTGAAGGTGGGAAGAACCGAGTCCCAGCTGGAAATATGGGGTAAAAAGGGGAGGAAATGGGTCATTAAAAGTGTAAAAATGGTGATTTTAGTTAATTTAATCGAGAGATAACAATAATAAAGAAAATTAAAGGTTGGTGGCCAAAAACTCAACGTTCTACAGTTGGAAGAAGCCGTTAAGGAGGCATTTATGAGTTTTTCACCCAAAATTTGAGCCAGAGGTTGGGATTTTGGGGTGAAATCGCCCAGATTTTGGGGTGAAATCGCCCTGATTTTGGGGTGAAATTGCTCTGATTTTGGGGTGAAATCGCCATATTTTTGGTCTCCCCGAACCCATAGAGATAAAGGGACGGGAGACGGGTGGAAATCTGGATGAACATGTCGCTGAAGGTGAAGGTGGGAAGAACCGAGTCCCAGCTGGGGGATATGGGGTAAAAAGGGGAGGAAATGGGTCATTAAATGTGTAAAAATGGCGATTTTAGTTAATTTAATCAAGCGATATCGATAATAAAGAGAATTAAAGGTTGGTGGCCAAAAACTCAATGTTTTACAGTTGGAAGAAGCCGTTAAGGAGGCATTTATGAGTTTTTCACCCAAATTTTGAGTCTGGGGTTGGGATTTTGGGGTGAAATTGGCCTGATTTTGGGGTGAAATTGGCCTGATTTTGGGGTGAAATCGGCCTGATTTTGGGGTGAAATCGCCGTATGTTCGGTCTCCCCGAACCCATAGAGATAAAGGGACGGGAGACGGGTGGAAATCTGGATGAACATGTCGCTGAAGGTGAAGGTGGGAAGAACCGAGTCCCAGCTGGGGGATTTGGGGTAAAAAGGGGAGGAAATGGGTCATTAAATGTGTAAAAATGACAATTTTACTTAATCTAATCGAGCGACATCGATAATAAAGAGAATTAAAGGTTGGTGGCCAAAAACGCAACATTCTACAGATGAGAACCCGTTAATGAGGCGTTTATGAGTTTTTCACCCAAAATTTGAGCCAGGGGTTGGGATTTTGGGGTGAAATCGGCCTGATTTTGGGGTGAAATCGCCCTGATTTGGGGGTGAAATCGCCATATGTTCGGTCTCCCCGAACCCATAGAGATAAAGGGACGGGAGACGGGTGGAAATCTGGATGAACATGTCGCTGAAGGTGAAGGTGGGAAGAACCGAGTCCCAGCTGGGGGATTTGGGGTAAAAAGGGGAGAAAATGGGTCATTAAATGTGTAAAAATGGCGATTTTACTTAATTTAATCGAGCGATATCGATAATAAAGAAAATTAAAGGTTGGTGGCCAAAAACGCAACGTTTTACAGTTGGAAGAACCCGTTAAGGAGGCGTTTATGAGTTTTTCACCCAAAATTTGAGTCAGAAATTAGAATTTTGGGGTGAAATCGGCCTGATTTTGGGGTGAAATCACCCTGATTTTGGGGTGAAATCGCCATATGTTCGGTCTCCCCGAACCCATAGAGATAAAGGGACGGGAGACGGGTGGAAATCTGGATGAACATGTCGCTGAAGGTGAAGGTGGGAAGAACCGAGTCCCAGCTGGGGGATTTGGGGTAAAAAGGGGAGGAAATGGGTCATTAAATGTGTAAAAATGGCGATTTTAGTTAATTTAATCGAGCAATATCGATAATAAAGAGAATTAAAGGTTGGTGGCCAAAAACGCAACGTTTTACAGTTGGAAGAACCCGTTAAGGAGGCATTTATGAGTTTTTCACCCAAAATTTGAGTCTGGGGTTGGGATTTTGGGGTGAAATCGGCCTGATTTTGGGGTGAAATCTCCCTGATTTTGGGGTGAAATCGCCATATGTTCGGTCTCCCCGAACCCATAGAGATAAAGGGACGGGAGACGGGTGGAAATCTGGATGAACATGTCGCTGAAGGTGAAGGTGGGAAGAACCGAGTCCCAGCTGGGGGATTTGGGGTAAAAAGGGGAGGAAATGGGTCATTAAATGTGTTAAAATGGTGATTTTAGTTAATTTTATCGAGCGATATCAATAATAAAGAGAATTAAATGTTTATGGCCAAAAACGCAACGTTTTACAGTTGGAAGAACCCGTTAATGAGGCGTTTATGAGTTTTTCACCCAAAATTTGAGTCAGAAATTAGAATTTTGGGGTGAAATCGCCCTGATTTGGGGGTGAAATCGCTCTGATTTTGGGGTGAAATCGCCATATGTTCGGTCTCCCCGAACCCATAGAGATAAAGGGACGGGAGACGGGTGGAAATCTGGATGAACATGTCGCTGAAGGTGAAGGTGGGAAGAACCGAGTCCCAGCTGGGGGATTTGGGGCAAAAAGGGGAGGAAATGGGTCATTAAATGTGTAAAAATGGCGATTTTAGTTAATTTAATCGAGCGATATCGATAATAAAGAGAATTAAAGGTTGGTGGCCAAAAACGTAACGTTCTACAGTTGGAAGAACCCGTTAATGAGGCGTTTATGAGTTTTTCACCCAAAATTTGAGTCTGGGGTTGGGATTTTGGGGTGAAATCGGCCTGATTTTGGGGTGAAATCTCCCTGATTTGGGGGTGAAATCGCCGTATGTTCGGACTCCCCGAACCCATAGAGATAAAGGGACGGGAGACGGGTGGAAATCTGGATGAACATGTCGCTGAAGGTGAAGGTGGGAAGAACCGAGTCCCAGCTGGGGGATTTGGGGTAAAAAAGGGAGGAAATGGGTCATTAAATGTGTAAAAATGGTGATTTTAGTTAATTTGATCGAGCGATATCGATAATAAAGAGAATTAAAGGTTTGTGGCCAAAAACACAACGTTCTACAGTTGGAAGAGCCCATTAATGAGGCGTTTATGAGTTTTTCACCCAAAATTTGAGTCAGAAATTAGGATTTTGGGGTGAAATTGCCGTGATTTTGGGGTGAAATCGCCCTGATTTTGGGGTGAAATCGCCCTGATTTTGGTCTCCCCGAACCCATAGAGATAAAGGGACGGGAGACGGGTGGAAATCTGGATGAACATGTCGCTGAAGGTGAAGGTGGGAAGAACCGAGTCCCAGCTGGGGGATTTGGGGTAAAAAGGGGAGGAAATGGGTCATTAAATGTGTAAAAATGGTGATTTTAGTTAATTTAATTGAGCGATATCGATAATAAAGACAATTAAAGGTTGGTGGCCAAAAACGCAACGTTCTAAAGTTGGAAGAACACGTTAATGAGGCGTTTATGAGTTTTTCACCCAAAATTTGAGTCAGGGGTTGGGATTTTGGGGTGAAATCGGCCTGATTTTGGGGTGAAATCTCAATGATTTTGGGGTGAAATCGCCATATGTTCCGTCTCCGCGAACCCATAGAGATAAAGGGACGGGAGACGGGTGGAAATCTGGATGAACATGTCGCTGAAGGTGAAGGTGGGAAGAACCGAGTCCCAGCTGGGGGATTTGGGGTAAAAAGGGGAGGAAATGGGTCATTAAATGTGTAAAAATGGCGATTTTAGTTAATTTGATCGAGTGATATCGATAATAAAGAGAATTAAAGGTTGGTGGCCAAAAACGCAACGTTCTACAGTTGGAAGAACCCATTAAGGAGGCGTTTATGAGTTTTTCACCCAAAATTTGAGTCAGAAATTAGAATTTTGGGGTGAAATCGGCCTGATTTTGGGGTGATATTGGCCTGATTTTGGGGTGAAATCGCCATATGTTCGGTCTCCCCGAACCCATAGAGATAAAGGGACGGGAGACGGGTGGAAATCTGGATGAACATGTCGCTGAAGGTGAAGGTGGGAAGAACCGAGTCCCAGCTGGGGGATTTGGGGTAAAAAGGGGAGGAAATGGGTCATTAAATGTGTAAAAATGGCAATTTTAGTTAATTAAATCGAGCGATATCGATAATAAAGAAAATTAAAGGTTGGTGGCCAAAAACGCAATGTTTTACAGTTGGAAGAAGCCGTTAAGGAGGCAGTTATGAGTTTTTCACCCAAAATTTGAGTCTGGGGTTGGGATTTTGGGGTGAAATCGCCCTGATTTTGGGGTGAAATCGCCCTGATTTTGGGGTGAAATCACCCTGATTTTGGGGTGAAATCGCCGTATGTTCGGTCTCCCCGAGCCCATAGAGATAAAGGGACGGGAGACGGGTGGAAATCTGGATGAACATGTCGCTGAAGGTGAAGGTGGGAAGAACCGAGTCCCAGCTGAGGGATTTGGGGTAAAAAGGGGAGGAAATGGGTCATTAAATGAGTAAAAATGGCGATTTTAGTTAATTTAATCGAGCGATATCATTAATAAAGAGAATTAAAGGTTGGTGGCCAAAAACGCAACATTCTACAGATGAGAACCCGTTAATGAGGCGTTTATGAGTTTTTCACCCAAAATTTGAGTCAGAAATTAGAATTTTGGGGTGAAATCGCCCTGATTTTGGGGTGAAATCTCAATGATTTTGGGGTGAAATCGCCATATTTTTGGTCTCCCCGAACCCATAGAGATAAAGGGACAGGAGACGGGTGGAAATCTGGATGAACATGTCGCTGAAGGTGAAGGTGGGAAGAACCGAGTCCCAGCTGGGGGATTTGGGGTAAAAAGGGGAGGAAATGGGTCATTAAATGTGTAAAAATGGCGATTTTAGTTAATTTTATCGAGCGATATCGATAATAAAGAGAATTAAAGGTTGGTGGTCAAAAATCCAACGTTCTACAGTTGGAAGAACCCGTTAATGAGGCGTTTTTGAGTTTTTCACCCAAAATTTGAGTCTGGGGTTGGGATTTTGGGGTGAAATCGGCCTGATTTTGGGGTGAAATCGCCCAGATTTTGGGGTGAAATCACCGTGATTTTGGGGTGAAATCGCCATATGTTCGGTCTCCCCGAACCCATAGAGATAAAGGGACGGGAGACGGGTGGAAATCTGGATGAACATGTCGCTGAAGGTGAAGGTGGGAAGAACCGAGTCCCAGCTGGGGGATATGGGGTAAAAAGGGGAGAAAATGGGTCATTAAATGTGTAAAAATGGTGATTTTAGTTAATTTAATCGAGCAATATCGATAATAAAGACAATTAAAGGTTGGTGGCCAAAATCCAAAGTTCTACAGTTGGAAGAACCCGTTAATGAGGCATTTATGAGTTTTTCACCCAAAATTTGAGTCTGGGGTTGGGATTTTGGGGTGAAATCGCCCTGATTTTGGGGTGAAATCGCCATATGTTCGGTCTCCCCGAACCCATAGAGATAAAGGGACGGGAGACGGGTGGAAATCTGGATGAACATGTCGCTGAAGGTGAAGGTGGGAAGAACCGAGTCCCAGCTGGGGGATTTGGGGTAAAAAGGGGAGAAAATGGGTCATTAAATGCGTAAAAATGGTGATTTTAGTTAATTTAATCGAGCGATATCGATAATAAAGACAATTATAGGTTGGTGGCCAAAAACGCAACGTTCTACAGTTGGAAGAACGCGTTAAGGAGGCGTTTATGAGTTTTTCACCCAAAATTTGAGTCAGGGGTTGGGATTTTGGGGTGAAATCGCCCTGATTTTGGGGTGAAATCGCCGTATGTTCGGTCTCCCCGAACCCATAGAGATAAAGGGACGGGAGACGGGTGGAAATCTGGATGAACATGTCGCTGAAGGTGAAGGTGGGAAGAACCGAGTCCCAGCTGGAAATATGGGGTAAAAAGGGGAGGAAATGGGTCATTAAATGTGTAAAAGTGGCGATTTTAGTTAATTTCATCAAGCGATATCGATAATAAAGACAATTAAAGGTTGGTGGCCAAAAACTCAACGTTTTACAGTTGGAAGAACCCGTTAAGGAGGCGTTTATGAGTTTTTCACCCAAAATTTGAGTCTGGTGTTGGGATTTTGGGGTGAAATCGGCCTGATTTTGGGGTGAAATCGCCCTGATTTTGGGGTGAAATCGCCCTGATTTTGGGGTGAAATCGCCCTGATTTTGGTCATGATGGATTTACATTCCCAGCTGGGGATACCAGGGGGGTCCAGGGGGGATATGGGGAGGGAGAGGGTCATTAGACGTCCCCCATTAATTATTTGCCCTTCTAATTAATAAATGTTAATGAATTTCCACCTTCTCACCCTAAAAACTCCCATTTCGACCCCTATAAAGTCCCACCATCTCCCCATATAATCTCCCGAGGCCCAGCTGGGGATACCAGGGGGGCAATAGGGTTAAAAGGGGGGATATGTGGGGGGGAGAGGGTCATTAGACGACCCCCATTAATTATTTGGCTAATTATTTCCCCTTCCAATTATTAAACGTTAATTAATTTCCACCATCACCCCATATAAACTCCCGAGTCCAGGTTGGGGATACCAGGGGGTAAAAGGGGTTAAAAGGGGGGATATGGGGGGGGAGAGGGGGGATATGGGGAGGGAGAGGGGGGATATGGGGAGGGAGAAGGTCATTAGACGTCCCCCATTAATTATTTGCCCTTCTAATTAATAAATGTTAATGAATTTCCACCTTTTCTCCCTATAAATTCCCATTTCGACCACTATAAACCCCCACCATCTCCCCCTATAAACTCCCCCTATAAACCCCCACCATCTCCCCCATTATATATACCCCATATACCCCATATATTCCCACCCCATATACCCCATATACCCCATATATTCCCACCCCATATACCCCATATACCCCATATATTCCCACCCCATATACCCCATATATTCCCACCCCATATACCCCATATACCCCATATATTCCCACCCCATATACCCCATATACCCCATATATTCCCACCCCATATACCCCATATATTCCCACCCCATATACCCCATATACCCCATATATTCCCACCCCATATACCCCATATACCCCATATATTCCCACCCCATATACCCCATATACCCCATATATTCCCACCCCATATACCCCATATACCCCATATATTCCCACCCCATATACCCCATATACCCCATATATTCCCACCCCATATACCCCATATACCCCATATATTCCCACCCCATATACCCCATATATTCCCACCCCATATACCCCATATACCCCATATATTCCCACCCCATATACCCCATATACCCCATATATTCCCACCCCATATACCCCATATACCCCATATATTCCCACCCCATATACCCCATATACCCCATATATTCCCACCCCATATACCCCATATACCCCATATATTCCCACCCCATATACCCCATATACCCCATATATTCCCACCCCATATACCCCATATACCCCATATATTCCCACCCCATAGATCTTACATGACGGTCCCGGTGTTCCGACGTCGGATCTGGACCCCAAATGGTTTGTGTTGAACATTGACCTCGTACATTCGATTTTCTATGGGGCTCATCGGGGTCTCGGGGAGGTTCAGAGTCACCGGCACCTCGTAGCGTTTGTTGGCGTAGTCGTAAATCTATGGGGTGTTTATGGGGTAAAATATAGTGTTAATGGGGTCAAAATAGGGTTTATGGTGTCAAAAATAGGGTTTATGGGGTGGTTATGGGGAAAAAATGGTGTTTATGGGGTGAAAATGGTGTTTTTGGTGTCAAAAATTGGGTTTATGGGGTGTTTATGGGGAAAAAATGGTGTTTATGGGGTAAAAATGGTGTTTATGGGGTCAAAAATGATATTTATGGGGTCAAAATGGTGTTTATGGGGTGAAATGGTGTTTATGGGGTAAAAAATTGTGTTTATGGGGTGTTTATTTGGTCAAAATGGTGTTTATGGGGTCAAAAATAGTGTTTATCGGGTGTTTATGGGGAAAAAATGGTGTTTATGGGGTAAAAAATGGTGTTTATGGGGTCAAAACTAGGGTTTATGGGGTGTTTATGGGGTCAAAAATGGTGTTTATGGGGTGAAAAATAGGGTTTATGGGGTGATTATGGGGTAAAAAATCTGGTTTGTGGAATCAAAATGGTGTTTATGGGGTCAAAATAGGGTTTATGGGGTCAAAAATAGGGTTTATGGGGTGTTTATGGGGAAAAAATGGTGTTTATGGGGTGAAAATGGTGTTTATGGGGTAAGATATAGTGTTAATGGGGTCAAAAATAGTGTTTATGGGGTGGTTATGGGGTAAAAATGGTGTTTATGGGGTGAAAATAGTGATTATGGGGTGTTTATGGGGTAAAAATGGTGTTTATGGGGTCAAAAATGGTGTATTTGGGGTGAAATGGTGTTTATGGGGCAAAAATGGTCCTGATGGGGTGTTTATGGGGTCAAAATTGGTGTTTATGGTGTCAAAAAGAGGGTTTATGGTGTGTTTATGGGGTAAAAATGGTGTGTATGGTGTCAAAAATGATGTTTATGGGGTCAAAAATTGTGTTTATGGGGTGTTTATGGGATGAAAATGGTGTTTATGGGATGTTTATGTGTTCAAAAATGGTGTTTTGGACCATTATAGGACTAATATGTGAAAATGGGTTCTTCAACCCAAAGAACCCCGGGTTTTTCAGCCAAAGAACCCCAAAATTAGGTGAAAATGGGTTCTTCAACCCAAAAAACCTCAAAAATAGGCGAAAATGGGTTCTTCAACCCAAAACACCCCAAAAATAGTCGAAAACAGGTTCTTCAACCCAAAGAACCCCGGGTTTTTCACCCAAAGAACCCCAAAAATAGGCGAAAATGGGTTCTTCAACCCAAAAAACCCCACGTTTTTCAGCCAAAGAACCTGAAAAATAGGTGAAAACAGGTTCTTCAACCCAAAGAACCCCAAAATACGCAAAAATGGGTTCTTCAACCCAAAGAACACCCCAAAATAGGCGAAAATGGGTTCTTCAACCCCCAAAAGCCCGGGTTTTTCACCAAAAGAACCCCAAAAATAGGCGAAAATGGGTTCTTCAACCCAAAGGACCCCAAAAATAGGCGAAAATGGGTTCTTCAACCCAAAGAACCCCGGTTTTTCTACCCAAAGAACCCCAAAAATAGGCGAAAACGGGTTCTTCAACCCAAAGAACCCCTTGTTTTTCAGCCAAAGAACCCCCAAAATAGGTGAAAATGGGTTCTTCAACCCAAAGAATCCCCCAAAATAGGCGAAAATGGGTTCTTCAACCCCAAAACCCCAGGTTTTTCACCCAAAGAACCCCCAAATTAGGCAAAAATGGGTTTTTCAACCCAAAGAACCCCTTGTTTTTCAGCCAAAGAACCCCAAAAATAGGCGAAAATGGGTTCTTCAACCCAAAGAACCCCAAAAAACAGGCAAAAATGGGTTCTTCAACCCAAAGAACCCCAAAAATACGCAAAAATGGGTTCTTCAACCCAAAGAACCCCGGGTTTTTCACCCAAAGAACCCCAAAAATAGGCGAAAATGGGTTCTTCAACCCAAAGAACCCCAGGTTTTCCACCCAAAAAACCCCCAAAATAGGCGAAAACGGGTTCTTCAACCCAAAGAACCCCAAAAAACAGGCAAAAATGGGTTCGTCAACCCAAAGAACCCCCAAAACAGGTGAAAATGGGTTATTCAACCCAAAGAACCCCAGGTTTTCCACCCAAAAAAACCCAAAAATAGGCGAAAACGGGTTCTTCAACCCAAAGGACCCCAAAAATAGATGAAAATGGGTTCTTCAACCCAAAGAACCCCAGGTTTTCTACCCAAAGAACCCCAAAAATAGGCGAAAACGGGTTCTTCAACCCAAAAAACCCCACGTTTTTCAGCCAAAGAACCTGAAAAATAGGTGAAAATGGGTTCGTCAACCCAAAGAACCCCAGGTTTTCCACCCAAAAAACCCCAAGAATACGCAAAAATGGGTTCTTCAACCCAAAGAACCCCGGGTTTTTCACCCAAAAAACCCCAAAAATACACAAAAATGGGTTCTTCAACCCAAAGAACCCCACGTTTTTCAGCCAAAGAACCCCTAAAAATAGGTGAAAATGGGTTCTTCAACCCAAAGAATCCCCCAAAATATGCAAAAATGGGTTCTTCAACCCAAAGAACCCCCAAAAATAGGCGAAAACGGGTTCTTCAACCCAAAGAACCCCAAAAATACGCAAAAATGGGTTCTTCAACCCAAAGAACCCCAGGTTTTCCACCCAAAAAACCCCCAAAATGGGCAAAAACGGGTTCTTCAACCCAAAAAACCCCACGTTTTTCAGCCAAAGAACCTGAAAAATAGGTGAAAATGGGTTCGTCAACCCAAAGAACCCCCAAAAATAGGCGAAAACGGGTTCTTCAACCCAAAGAACCCCAAAAATACGCAAAAATGGGTTCTTCAACACAAAGAACCCCAGGTTTTCCACCCAAAGAACCCCAAAAATACACAAAAACAGTTTCTTCAACCCAAAAAACCCCAAAACCAGTTGAAATTACCCCAACGTTGACCGATGGCGTCAATGGGAACGTACCTTGAACTGCAAGAGGTGGTCGCTGTGATATATGACCTGGAGCCATAGGGTTCCTATAGGGGTGGTGGACCTTTGGGTGCCCCCTATATGGGGGGTGTTTAGGGTGACGTTGGCCTCCAGACCCCATGGGGTGTAACGAAGCTCCGATACCCCGTAGTTGTTGTCTGCGGTGCCATAATAACAATAGGGGACGTCCAAGGGGGAGGTGTCCTCCTATAGGGTGGGACATATGGAAAATGGGGGGGAGATATATAAATATGGGTTCCTATAGGGGGGATGTATGTAAAATGGGGGGAATTGGGTCAAGAATTGGCCAATTCTTGGGTTTTTAGAGGGTTGTGGGTCAAGAATAGGCCATTTCTTGGGTTTTTAGAGGGTTGTGAGTCAGGAATTGGCCAATTCTTGGGTTTTTAGTGGGTTGTGGGTCAAGAATTGGCCATTTCTTGCTTTTTTAGAAGGTTTTGGGTCAAAAATTGGCCATTTCTTGGGTTTTGAGAGGGTTGTGGGTCAAGAATTGGCCATTTCTTGGGTTTTTAGAGGGTTGTGGGTCAAGAATTGGCCAATTCTTGGGTTTTTAGAGGGTTGTGGGTCAAGAATTGGCCAATTCTTGGGTTTTTAGAGGGTTGTGGGTCAAGAATTGGCCAATTCTTGGGTTTTTAGCGGGTTGTGGGTCAAGAATTGGCCAATTATTGGGTTTTTAGAGGGTTGTGGGTCAAGAATTGGCCAATTCTTGGGTTTTTAGAGGGTTGTGGGTCAAGAATTGGCCAATTCTTGGGTTTTTAGTGGGTTGTGGGTCAAGAATTGGCCAATTCTTGGGTTTTTAGAGGGTTGTGGGTCAAGAATTGGACAATTCTTGGGTTTTTAGCGGGTTGTGGGTCAAGAATTGGCCATTTCTTGGGTTTTTAGAGGGTTGTGGGTCAAGAATTGGCCGATTCTTGGGTTTTTAGAGGATTGTGGGTCAAGAATTGGCCATTTCTTGGGTTTTTAGAGGGTTGTGGGTCAAGAATTGGCCAATTCTTGGGTTTTTAGAGGGTTGTGGGTCAAGAATTGGCCATTTCTTGGGTTTTTAGAGGGTTGTGGGTCAAGAATTGGCCAATTCTTGGGTTTTTAGAGGGTTGTGGGTCAAGAATTGGCCAATTCTTGGGTTTTTAGAGGGTTGTGGGTCAAGAATTGGACAATTCTTGGGTTTTTAGAGGGTTGTGGGTCAAGAATTGACCAGGCCCAAGACCAGGACGAGAACCAGGCCCAGGACAAGGCCCAAGACCAGGACGAGAACCAGGCCCAGAACCAGAACCAGAACTAGGACCAGAAACCAGAACCAGAACCAGGCCCAGGCCCAGGCCAAAGACCAGGCCTAGAACCAGGCCCAAGACAAGGCCCAAGACCAGGCCTAGAACCAGGTCAAGAACCAGGCCCAGAACCAGGCCCAAGACCAGAACCAGGCCCAAGACCAGGCCCAGAACCAGGCCCAAGACCAGAACCAGGCCCAGGCTGAGAACCAGGCCCAGGTCCAAGACCAGAACCAGGACTAGGACCAGAAACAAGGCCCAAAACCAAACCCAGAACCAGGCCCAGGACAAGGCCCAAGACGAGGTCCAGAACCAGGCCCAGGCCAAAGACCAGGACGAGAACCAGACCCAGGCCCAGAACCAGGACTAGGACCAGAAACCAGGCCCAAGACCAGGCCCAGGCCCAAGATCAGGCCTAGAACCAGGCCCGAGACCAGGCGCAGGACATGGCCCAAGACCAGGACCAGAACCAGGCCCAAAACCAGACCCAGACCCAGAACCAGGACTAGGATCAGAACCAGGCCCAAGACCAGGACCAGGCCCAGAACCAGACCCAGACCCAGAACCAGGACTAGGATCAGAACCAGGCCCAAGACCAGGACCAGGACCAGAACCACTCCCGGTACCAGGACCAGGACCAGGCCAAAGACCAGGCCCAGAATCAGGCCCAAGACCAGAACCAGGCCCAAGACCAGGCCCAGGCCCAAAAACAGGCCCAGAACAAGGCCAAGGCCCAGAACCAGGCCCAAGACCAGGTCCAGACCAGAACCAGGCCCAGTACCAGGACCAAGAACAGGCCCAGAACCACTCCCAGTACCAGGACCAGGCCCAGAACCAGGCCCAGGCCAAAGACCAGGCCCAGAACCAAAACCAGAACCAGGCCCAAGACCAGGCCCAGGCCCAAAAACAGGCCCAGAACAAGGCCAAGGCCTAGAACCAGGCCCAAGACCAGGTCCAGACCAGAACCAGGCCCAGGTCAAAGATCAGGCCCAGAACCAAAACCAGAACCAGGCCCAAAACCAGAACCAGGCCCAAGACCAGGCCCAGAACCAGGCCGAGAACCAGGACCAGGTCCAGAACCAGGCCCAGGCCAAAGACCAGGCCCGGAACCAAAACCAGAACCAGGCCCAAAACCAGGCCCAGGTCCAAAAACAGGCCCAGGACCAGGACCAGGTCCAGAACCAGGCCCAAGACTAGGCCCAGAACCAAAACCAGAATCAGGCCCAAGACCAGGCCTAGAACCAGGCCCAGGACAAGGCCCAAGACCAGAACCAGGTCCAGAACCAGGACTAGGACCAGAACCAGGCCCAAGACCAGGCCTAGAACCAGAACCAGGACCAGAACCAAGGCCCAGGACCAGTACCAGTCCCAGGCCCAGAACGAGGCCAAGGCCCAAGACCAGGCCCAGAACCAAAACCAGAACCAGGCCCAAGACCAGGCCCAGAACCAGGCCCAAGACTAGGCCGAGAACCAGGCCCAGTACCAGGACCAGGCCCAGAACGAGGCCAAGGCCCAGAACCAAAACCAGAACCAGGCCCAGAACCACAACCAGAACCAGGCCCAGAACCACAACCAGAACCAGGCCCAAGACCAGGCCCAGAACCACAACCAGAACCAGGCCCAAAACCAGAACCAGAACCAGGCCCAGAACCAGGCCCAAGGCCCAGAACCAAAACCAGAACCAGGCCAATCAGAACCAGGCCCAGAACCAGAACCAGAACCAGGCCCAAGATCTCTCACCTGCCATACACAACCCCGCTGCTCACACGCCTCCCTCGTGGCTCCGCTTTCGGGATGGCAATCGAACTTCATATTGGTACCGGTACCAGAACTCAGAACCCAACGCAACGTATAGGAAAGGCCCAATTCCAATTGCAGGCCCGTAATTAACGCCACCTGTCGGCCATAACGAGATGGGCTTAATTGGCTTTAATTAGGGATTGGCTTCGTTAGATATACCCCCATTTACCCCCACTCTATATTTCAATTGCCTTATTTCTTATCTTTTCACCCCAATTTTTGCCTCACTCTTCCCCATTGAACTCCATCTTGACCCATTATTTACCATTTTCATCCCCATTTCTCATCATTTCACCCCTAACCCCCATATTCCCCCCATATACCCCCATATAACCCCATATAACCCCATATATCCCCCATATCCCCCCATATAACCCCATATAACCCCATATCCCCCATATAACCCCATATCCCCCCATATACCACCCATATATCCCCCCATATCCCCCATATAACCCCATATTCCCCCCCTATTCCCCTATTCTACCCCATATTCCCCCTCATATACCCCCATATCCCCCTATATCCCCCCATATCCCCCATATAACACCATATACCCACATATCCCCCCATATAACCCCATAGAACCCCATATAACCCCATATAACCCCATATACCCCCATATAACCCCATATCCCCCCATATAACCCTATATCCCCCCTATAACCCCATATCCCCCCATATAACCCCCCATATATCCCCCCATATCCCCCCATATACCCCCCATATTTCTCCCCTATTTCCCTATTCAACTCCATATCCCCCCCATATCCCCCATATACCCCCATATAACCCCATATAACCCCATATAACCCCATATACCCCCATATACCCCCATATAACCCCATATAACCCCATATAACCCCATATAACCCCATATATCCCCATATCCCCCCATATACCCCCATATAACCCCATATATCCCCCCACCTTCTCCGTGGCCCTATAAGTGACATTATGGGATGGATCCATCACTGTGTTGCCCTGTATCACTGTCAGTTGGGTCGGCTCCCCCATATCCCCCCATATCCCCCCATATAAACCCCATATAACCCCATATAACCCCCCCATTAACCCCATATAACCCCATATAATCCCATATAACCCCATATCCCCCCATATCCCCCCATAGAACCCCATAGAACCCCATATCCCCCCATATAACCCCATATCCCCCCCTATATACACCCATATACCCCCATATAACCCCATATCCCCCCCATATAACCCCATATAACCCCATATAACCCCATATCCCCCCATATAACCCCATAGAACCCCATATAACCCCATATAACCCCATATAACCCCATATACCCCCATATAACCCCATATAACCCCATATAACCCCATATCCCCCCATATAACCCCATATAACCCCATATAACCCCATATAACCCCATATAACCCCATATAACCCCATATAACCCATATAACCCCATAGAACCCCATAGAACCCCATATCCCCCCATATAACCCCATATAACCCCATATCCCCCCATATAACCCCATATAACCCCATATAACCCCATATCCCCCCATATAACCCCATATAACCCCATATAACCCCATATCCCCCCATATAACCCCATATAACTCCATATAACCCCATATCCCCCCATATCCCCCCATATAACCCCATATCCCCCCACCTTCTCCGTGGCCCTATAAGTAACATTATGGGATGGATCCATCACTGTGTTGCCCTGTATCACTGTCAGTTGGGTCGGTTCATTTTCTAATCCCAGGATCCGAATTTCTTCGAATTTCAGCGAATTTGGGTCCGTGTAACCGTTTTTAGTCACTTCCATACGAAGCTCGTTCTGGGTTAAAAAAGCCCAATTTTGGGTATTATAGATCAAAAAAACTCTATTTAAGATATTATGGATCACAAATGAATTAATTCCGTTGTATTTCTTTATAAACTCCTTTTTTTCCCATTTTTTACCTTAAAAAAACTCATAGTTTCTAATAGTTTTTAATATTTAATATATATTATTTAATAATTTAATGTTAATATTTAATTAATATTAACATTAATTAATATTAATATATTTAAATAATATAATGTACACTTATACAATATATACAATATAATATATTAATATTTAATATTAATATTTAATTAATGTTTAATATTAATATTAATTAAATTATATAATATTAAATAGATTTTTAAATTTTTAATAGTTTTTAATATTTGAAATAATATATATTTTTAATATTAATATATCTGTATATTATAATATCTCAAACAAATATTTAAAATAAGATATTAAATATATATTAAATATAATTTAAATATTAATATTAAATATTTAGAGTAATATATTAAATATTAATATCAAACTTCTTAATATTTAAAGTAATATGTATTAAAAATTAATATTTAATATTTAAAATAATATGTTATATTATATTATATATATTATAATATGATATAATATAATATATTATATATTATGGATTATCATATTACATTATATATTATATATATTATATAATATATACTATATATTATAAATATTATATTATATAAATATTATAAATATTATATATATATATATTTATATATATATATTTATATATATATTTTTTATATATTTTATAAATATTATTTATAATTTATATTAATATTATAAATATTATATATTATATATATATTATCAAAAAATAATATAATATAATTTAATATAATATAATATAATATAATATAATATGATATGATATGATATGATATGATATGATATGATATGATATATTATATATATATATATATATATATATATAATATTATATATATTATTTATATATATTTATATATATTATATTATATTATATTATATTATATTATATTATATTATATTATATTATATTATATTATATTACATTATATTATATTATATTACATTATATTATATTATATTATATTATATTATATTATATTATATTATATTATATTATATTATATTATATTATATTATATTATATATAAATTATATATTATATATATTATATATGATATATATCATATACAATATATATAATATAATATATAATAATATTATATATAATATATATATAATTATATATAATTATATATATAATATATTATATATATTGAGTATTAATATATCTGTATATTATAATATAAAATCTCAGTCTTTTTAATACTTAAAATAATATAATATATATATAATTTATTATATATTTTATATTGTATATTATATATTATATATAATATACTATTATTATATATACATATATATATTATAGATTAATATATGATATTTAAAACCTCGAATCCCTAAACATATTTTTAATCATTTAATTACTAATAAATACTAACTACTAATTAATATTTAATTAATACTAATAATTAATACTAATAATAATAAATAATAATTAATACTAATATTATCTATATTTAATAATTTAAAATAACAATTAATAAAATTTAATATTTTCATTAATATTTTATGATTACTAATTTATTACTATTTTATTCGTGTTATTATTTATCAATATTTTAATCAATATTCTATAATTATCAATTCATTAATATCTCATTAATGTCAATATTATTTATAAATATATTTATTCATATTTTATTAATTAATATTAATTAATTTATTTTATTATTATTGATTATTACGTATCAATATACTTCTTTATTATTAATATTAATGTTATTTTATTAACATTATTATATTATTATTTAATATATTAATATATTAATTATTAATTGTTGCAATTATATTAATTATTATTTTATTAATATAATTAATGTAATTAATATTAATCACAACGCAAACGACGTCAGCTCACATTGGAAACACTGAAGTTGTAATGGACGTAAATTCCACCCTCAATTGTACCTAAAATGGACAGAAAATGGGATTTTTATGGTAGAATAACCCAAAAAACCCTAAAATGGACAAAAAAGGGGATTTTTATGGCAGAACAACCCAAAAAAACCTTCTAAAATTCAGCAATTTCTGTGGGACTGACCCAAAATTGTCTTAATTTACCCCAAATTTGGGTCCCATTGGGGTCTCCATGTCCTATTGGGGTCTCCATATCCTATTGGGGTCCCATTGGGGTCTCCATGTCCCATTGGGGTCTCCATATCCTATTGGGGTCCTATTGGGGTCCCTGTATCCTATTGGGGTCCCATTGGGGTCCCTGTGTCCTATTGGGGTCCCATTGGGGTCCTCCATGCCCTATTGGGGTCCCATTGGGGTCCCTGTGTCCCATTGGGGTCCCATTGGGGTCTCCATATCCTATTGGGGTCCCTGTGTCCTATTGGGGTCCCATTGGGGTCTCCAAGTCCCATTGGGGTCCCTGTGTCCTATTGGGGTCCCATTGGGGTCCTTATGTCCTATTGGGGTCCCATTGGGGTCCCATTGGGGTCTCCATATCCCATTGGGGTCCCATTGGGGTCTCCATATCCTATTGGGGTCCCATTGGGGTCTCCAAGTCCCATTGGGGTCTCCATATCCTATTGGGGTCCCATTGGGGTCCCTGTGTCCTATTGGGGTCCCATTGGGGTCCCTGTGTCCTATTGGGGTCCCATTGGGGTCTCCATATCCTATTGGGGTCCCATTGGGGTCCCTGTGTCCTATTGGGGTCCCATTGGGGTCCCTGTGTCCTATTGGGGTCCCATTGGGGTCTCCATGTCCTATTGGGGTCCCTGTGTCCTATTGGGGTCCCATTGGGGTCTCCATGTCCCATTGGGGTCTCCATGTCCTATTGGGGTCCCTGTGTCCCATTGGGGTCCCATTGGGGTCTCCAAGTCCCATTGGGGTCCCTGTGTCCTATTGGGGTCCCATTGGGGTCTCCATGTCCCATTGGGGTCCCTGTATCCTATTGGAGTCCCATTGGGGTCTCCATGTCCTATTGGGGTCTCCATGTCCTATTGGGGTCCCATTGGGGTCCCTGTGTCCTATTGGGGTCCCATTGGGGTCTCCATGTCCTATTGGGGTCCTCCATGTCCTATTGGGGTCCCATTGGGGTCCCTGTGTCCTATTGGGGTCCCATTGGGGTCTCCATGTCCTATTGGGGTCTCCATGTCCTATTGGGGTCCTCCATATCCTATTGGGGTCCCATTGGGGTCTCCATGTCCTATTGGGGTCCCATTGGGGTCTCCATATCTCATTGGGGTCCCTGTGTCCTATTGGGGTCCCATTGGGGTCTCCATGTCCTATTGGGGTCCTCCATGTCCTATTGGGGTCCCTGTGTCCTATTGGGGTCTCATTGGGGTCTCCAAGTCCCATTGGGGTCCCTGTGTCCTATTGGGGTCCCATTGGGGTCCTCCATGTCCCATTGGGGTCCTCCATGTCCTATTGGGGTCCTCCATGTCCTATTGGGGTCCCTGTGTCCTATTGGGGTCCCATTGGGGTCTCCATATCCCATTGGGGTCCCATTGGGGTCTCCATGTCCTATTGGGGTCCCTGTGTCCTATTGGGATCCCATTGGGGTCCCATTGGGGTCTCCATATCCTATTGGGGTCCCTATGTCCTATTGGGGTCCCTGTGTCCTATTGGGGTCCCATTGGGGTCTCCATGTCCTATTGGGGTCCCATTGGGGTCCCTGTGTCCCATTGGGGTCCCATTGGGGTCCCACGTATCATTAGGGTCCCTGTGTTCCATTTCAGCCCCATTTCAGCCCCAAAACCCTCATTTTTCACCCCAAATCCCCCTCCCCTTCGTCACCCACCCGTGGACTCGCCGTCATCCCAAAAGAGTTCCCCCATTGCCGTCCCGTCGTCATCCAGGGCTACAATCAACCCCATGGCGTTCCTGCGGCTTTTGGGGTGAAAAACAGCCATTTTGGGGTCGTGATTAACGAGGTGATTAAAGGATATGGGATATAGGATTTGGGGTATGGGATATGGGGTATGGGGTATGGGATATGGGGATATGGGGTATGGGGTATGGGATATGGGGTATGGGATATGGGGTATGGGATATGGGGTATGGGATATGGGGTATGGGGTATGGGGTATGGGGTATGGGGTATGGGGTATGGGGTATGGGATATGGGGTATGGGATATGGGATATGGGGTACGGGGTATGGGGTACGGGGTATGGCGTACGGGGTATGGCGTACGGGGTATGGGGTATGGGGTATGGGATATGGGGTATGGGATATGGGGTATGGGGTATGGGGTATGGGATATGGGGTATGGGATATGGGGTATGGGATATGGGGTATGGGATATGGGGTATGGGGTATGGGATATAGGATATGGGATATGGGGTATGGGATATGGGATATGGGATATGGGGTATGGGATATGGGGTATGGGATATGGGGTATGGGATATGGGGTATGGGGGTATGGGGATATGGGGTATGGGATATGGGGTATGGGGTATGGGATATGGGATATGGGGTATGGGGATATGGGGTATGGGATATGGGGTATGGGGTATGGGATATGGGGTATGGGATATGGGATATAGGGTATGGGGTATGGGATATGGGATATGGGATATAGGAAGGGTTGAGTAGAGCTGTAGTAAGGATGGAGTATGGGATGGAGTAAGGAGTATAGTAAGGATTAGTATAGGATATAGGGTATAGGATATAAGGTATGGGATATGGGATATGGGATATGGGGTATGGGATATGGGGTATGGGATATGGGGTATGGGATATGGGGTATAGGATATAGGATATGGGATATGGGATATGGGATATGGGATATGGGATATAGTAAAGGTTGAGTAGAGCTGTAGTAAGGGTGGAGTACGGGATGGAGTAAGGAGTATAGTAAGGATTAGTATAGGATATAGGGTATAGGATATAGGGTATAGGGTATAGGATATAGGGTATAGGATATAGGGTATAGGATATAGGATATAGGGTATAGGATATGGGATATAGGAAGGGTTGAGTAGAGCTGTAGTAAGGGTGGAGTAAGGGATGGAGTAAGGAGTAGAGTAAGGATTAGTATAGGATATAGGATATAGGATATAGGGTATAGGATATGGGGTATAGGATATAGGGTATGGGATATGGGATATGGGATATAGGATATGGGATATGGGATATAGTAAAGGTTGAGTAGAGCTGTAGTAAGGATGGAGTAAGGGATGGAGTAAGGAGTAGAGTAAGGATTAGTATAGGATATAGGATATAGGGTATAGGATATAGGGTATGGGATATAGGGTATAGGATATGGGATATGGGATATGGGATATGGGATATGGGGTATGGGAAGGGTTGAGTAGAGCTGTAGTAAGGGTGGAGTACGGGATGGAGTAAGGAGTATAGTAAGGATTAGTATAGGACATAGGATATAGGATATGGGATATAGGATATGGGGTATGGGATATGGGGTATGGGATATGGGGTATGGGGTATGGGGTATGGGGTATGGGATATAGGAAGGGTTGAGTAGAGCTGTAGTAAGGATGGAGTAAGGGATGGAGTAAGGAGTAGAGTAAGGATTAGTATAGGATATAGGATATAGGGTATAGAATATGGGATATGGGATATGGGATATGGGATATAGGATATAGGGTATAGGATATGGGATATAGGATATGGGGTATGGGATATGGGATATAGGATATGGGATATGGGATATAGGATATGGGATATGGGATATAGTAAAGGTTGAGTAGAGCTGTAGTAAGGATGGAGTAAGGGATGGAGTAAGGAGTACAGTAAGGATTAGTATAGGATATAGGATATAGGATATAGGGTATGGGATATGGGATATAGGGTATGGGATATGGGATATGGGATATGGGATATGGGATATGGGATATGGGATATGGGATATGGGATATGGGATATAGGGTATGGGATATAGTAAAGGTTGAGTAGAGCTGTAGTAAGGATGGAGTAAGGGATGGAGTAAGGAGTATAGTAAGGATTAGGATAGGATATAGGATATAGGATATAGGGTATAGGGTATAGGGTATGGGGTATGGGATATAGGATATGGGATATGGGGTATGGGATATAGGGTATGGGATATAGGGTATGGGATATAGGGTATGGGATAGGGACTGTAGTAAGGATGGAGTAAGGATGACGGAATAAAGAGGGAACATTCATCTATTAAAAAACCCCAAATTTTGGGGCAAAAATGCCGTTTTTGGGGTCATCACCTGGTGACGGTGGTGGTGTTGGGGCGCTGGGTGGGCACCACGAAGCCCCCCCTCAAATGGAGCCCCCATTTTATCAGCGGGGAGATAAAGCTGCGCTGTCTGCTTGCGGAACGAGATCCTGGCTCCCTATTTGGGGTGAAAAACAGAGAATATTGGTTAAAAGAGGAACCCTGAATTATTCTTCCTTTTTTCCCCACAAATCAACCCAAATTTTCCCTATATTTTCCCAATAGTTTCCTCCATATCTTTTCCTTTTCCTCCATTTTTCCCCATGTCCCCCTTTATTTCCCCATTTCCCCCTTAATTTCCCCATTTCCCCTTTATTTCCCCATTTTCCCCCTTTATTTCCCCAATTTCCCCTTTATTTCCCCATATTTCCCCTTTATTTCCCCAATTTCCCCCTTAATTTTCCCCATTTCCCTCTTTATTTCCCTAATTCCCCCCTTAATTTTCCCCATTTCCCCCTTAATTTTCCCCATTTCCCCCTTTTCTTCCCCCATTTCCCACTTATTTCCCCCTTTATTTCCCCCATTTCCCCGCTTTTTCTCCCCATTTACCCCCATTATTTTCCTATTTCCCCCTTAATTTCCCCATATTCCCCCTTTATTTCCCCCATTTCCCCTTTATTTCCCCCATTTCCCCCTTTATTTCCCCTTTATTTCCCCAATTTCCCCCTTTATTTCCCCATTTTCCCCTTTATTCCCCCATTTCCCCTTTATTTCCTCAATTTCCCTCTTAATTTACCCCATTTCCCCCTTTATTTCCCCATTTCCCCCTTTATTTCCCCATATTTCCCCTTTATTTCCCCATTTTCCCCTTTTTTTCCCCCATTTCCCCCTTAATTTTCCCCATTTCCCCCATTTCCCCTTTATTTCCCCGTATTTCCCTTATTTCCCCCTTAATTTCCCCATATTCCCCCTTAATTTTCCCCATTTCCCCCTTTATTTCCCCCATTTTCCTTTTATTTCCCCATATTTCCCCTTAATTTCCCCAATTTCCCCCTTAATTTTCCCCAATTCCCCCTTTATTTCCCCATATTTCCCCTTTATTTCCCCATATTTCCCCTTTATTTCCCCATATTTCCCCCTTAATTTTCCCCATTTTTCCCCTTAATTTTCACCATTTCCCCCTTTATTTTCCCCAATTTCCCCTTTATTTCCCCATATTTCCCCTTTATTTCCCTAATTTCCCCCTTTATTTTTCCCATTTCCCCTTAATTTTCCCCATTTTCCCCTTTATTTCCCCATATTTCCCCATATTTCCCCCTTAATTTCCCCAATTTCCCCCTTTATTTCCCCATTTCCCCTTTATTTCCCCATTCCCCCTCAAATTTCCCCATTTTTCCCCATTTATTTCCCCAATTTCCCCTTTATTTCCCCATATTTTCCCATTAATTTCCCCCATTTTCCCTTTATTTCCCCATTTCCCCCTTAGTTTTCCCCATTTTTCCCCTTAATTTTCCCCATTCCCCCCTTAAATTTCCCCATTTTTCCCCATTTATTTCCCCCATTTCCCATTATTTCCCCATATTCCCCCTTAATTTCCCATATTTCCCCTTTATTTCCCCATATTTCCCCTTTATTTCCCTAATTTCCCCCTTAATTTTCCCCATTTCCCCTTAAATTTCCCAATTTCCCCCTTTTCTTCCCCCATTTCCCACTTATTTCCCCCTTTATTTCCCCCATTTCCCCCCTTTTTCTCCCCATTTACCCCCATTATTTTCCTATTTCCCCCTTTATTTCCCCCTTTATTTCCCCGTATTTTCCCTTTATTTCCCCCATTTTCCCTTTATTTTCCCTATTTCCCCTTTATTTCCCCCATATTCCCCCTTTATTTCCCCCAATTTCCCCCTTTATTTCTCCATTTCCCCCTTTATTTTCCCAATTTCCCCCTTTATTTCCCCATATTTCCCCATATTTCCCCTTTATTTCCCCAATTTCCCCATATTTCCCCATATTTCCCCTTTAATTCTCCATATTTCCCCTTTATTTCCCTAATTTCCCCCTTAATTTTCCCCATTTCCTCCTTTATTTCCCCTATTTCCCCCTTAATTTTCCCCATTTCCCCTTATTTTTCCCATATTCCCCCTTTTTTTCCTCATTTCCCCCCTTTATTTCCCCAATTTCCCCTTTATTTCCCCTTTATTTCCCCCATTTCCCCCTTAATTTCCTCCATTTCCCCCCTTATTTCCCCCATTTCCCCTTTATTTTCCTGTATTTCCCCTTTATTTCCCCAATTTCCCCCTTTATTTCCCCATATTTCCCCTTTATTTCCCCATATTTCCCCTTAATTTTCCCCATTTCCCCCTTTAATTCTCCATATTTCCCCCTTTATTTCCCCAATTTCCCCCTTTATTTCCCCATATTTCCCCTTTATTTCCCCATATTTCCCCTTTATTTCCCCAATTTCCCCCTTAATTTTCCCCATATTTCCCCTATATTTCCCCAATTTCCCCTTTATTTCCCTAATTTCC
>NW_028188988.1:0-47718 GCF_054131305.1 Coturnix japonica
GGATGTTAATGGTCTATAGGGTCATTGGCTCTATGAGGATGGTGATATTAATGGTCTATAGGGTCATTGGCCCTATGGGGATGATGATATTAATGGTCTATAGGGTCTCTAACGGTGCTCTCGCCCCATAGCAAGCTCTAGATGAGAACATGGAGCTGTTGGATGGCATTGCTGGATTTGAGGACTCCGTCCGGAAATGTGAGGGGGATTTTGGGGGGGGTCTTTTAGGGGGGGAGGGGTCTTTGGGGGGGGGGGGGGGGGGTAGGGACTGAGCCAGGTTTCTCCCTGCAGTCATTTGCCACGTGGTGGGAATCACCTACCAACACATCGACCGCTGGCTGCTGGCTGAGATGCTGGGGGACCTGTCAGGTATGGGGGGGCTATAGAGGGGGGTATTGGGGGTGGGGATATAGGAGTGGGGGGGGTATGGGGGGGTATAGAGGGGGGTATTGGGGGGGGTGTGGGGGGGGGATATAGGGGAGTGGGGGTGGGTATGGGGGGTATAGAGGGGGCTTTTGTGGGTATTGGGGGGGGTGGGGGGGATATGGGGGGTAGAGAGGTGGGGGGGGGATATAGGGGAGTGGGGGGGGGGTATGGGGGGGTATAGAGAGAGGTGGGGGGGAAATGGAGGAGAGTGGGGGGGTATGGGGGGGGTATAGAAGGGGGCAGGGGGGGAATAGAGGGGAGTGGGGAGGTATGGGGGGGTATAGAAGGGGGTGGGGGGTATGGGGGGGCATAGGAGGGGACTGGGGGGGTATAGAAAGGGGTATGGGGGGTATAGAAGGGGGTGGGGGGTATAGAGGGAGCAGAGGGGAATAGAGGGGAGTGGGGGGTATGGGGGGTATAGAAGGGGTTGGGATGGTATAGAGGGGGCTTTGGGGGGTTATAGAGGGGGTGGGGGGGATATGGGGGGGCATAGGAGGGGGCTGGGGGGGTATAGAAAGGGGTATGGGGGGTATAGAAGGGGGTGGGGGGGGAAGAGGGGGGCGGGGGGGAATAGAGGGGAGTGGGGGTATAGAGGGGGGCGGGGGGGGGAATAGAGGGGAGTGGGGGGTATGGGGGTATAGAAGGTGGTGGGGGGTATAGAGGGGCTTTGGGGGGTTATAGAGGGGGGTGGGGGGATTTGGGGGTATAGAGGGTGGTGTTGGGGGGGATATGGGGGGGTATAGGAGGGGGATGGAGGGGAGTGGGGGGTTTGGGGGGGCATAGGAGGGTATAGAGGGGGATGGGGTTGGTATAAGAGGTTATAGAGGGAGATGGGGGGGTAGAGGGGCATGGGGGGTAATAGAGGGGGGTATAGAGGGGGGTTATAGGGGGGTTCAGTGTTATTCTGTGCCCCCCCCCCCCCAATTTAGAGTCCCAGCTGAAGGTTTGGATGAGCAAATACGGGTGGACGGAGCCGGAGCCGGGCAAAGTGTTCATCTGTAACCAGGAGGAGAGCATCAAACCCAAGAACATCGTGGAGAAGATCGACTTCGACAGTGGGTCTGGGGGGGGATTTGAGGGGGGGGGGGGGCACTTATGGGGGGCGTCAGGGTAGGGGGGGGACGTTTATAGGGGTGTTGGAGTGGGGGGGATTTGAGGGGGGGGGCGTTTATGGGGGGGGCACTTATGGGGGCGTTAGAGTGTGTGGGGGGGCACTTATGGGGGACATTGGAGTGGGGGGGCACTTATGGGGGGCGTTGAGGGGGGACGGGGGTGTTAAAGTGGGGGGGATTTGAGGGGGGGGTGTTTATGGGGGGGGCACTTATGGGGGCGTTAGAGTGTGGGGGGGGGCACTTATGGGGGGTGTCAGGGTGGGGGGGGACGTTTATGGGGGCGTTGGAGTGGGGGGGTTTGGGGGGGGAAGTTTATGGGGGGTGTTAGAGGGGGGGGCACTTATGGGGGACATTGGATTGGGGGGGCACTTATGGGGGGCGTCAGGGTGGGGGGGGGTCGTTTATGGGGGTGTTAAAGTGGGGGGGATTTGAGGGGGGGGCGTTTATGGGGGGCGTTAGAGTGGGGAGGGCACTTATGGGGGGGCACTTAGGGGGCATTGGATTGGGGGGGGCGCTTATGGGGGGTGATGGAGTGGGGGGGACACTTATAGGGGGTGTTGGGGGGGCACTAATGGGGGGTGTTAAAGTGGGGGGGCATTTATGGGGGTGTTGGAGTGGGGTGGGGGGGGGCACTTATGGGGCGGTTGCTGACCCCCCCCCCCCCCCCCATATCTTCCTGCAGGTGTCTCCAGCATCATGGCCTCCTCGCTCTGAACACCCCCCCCCCTCCATCCTCATTAACATATCCTCATTAACATCGTCCTCATTAACATCATCCTCATTAACATATCCTCATTAACATCATCCTCATTAACACAGCGGGTTTTAATTGGCTGAAAGTAAAAGAGAAACTTCTATTGTGCTGTGTGCTGACTGGGGTGGGAGCACCACCTGGGGGGGGGGTGCTCATGAATATTCATGTTGTAATTATGCATATTAAATGAATGGGCTGTTATGTATATTAATGAGGAGGGTTAGCAAGCCGGCTGTTAATTGGCTATTGATTGGTCCACGTGGGTGGGCGGGTACGAGGGCTCATTAATATTAATACGATGGGGTGGTTGGGGTCCTTGATGGGGTTCATTAATATTAATGAACCTGTATGAGGTGCCGACGTTGGGTGGGTTCATTAAATACATCGTGATTAATAGAGCTCGTTAATTGCTTAATTATGGGGGAGGGTCACGTGACGGCTCGTTTTAGAGCCTATAGTGTGTGTGTATGGTAATTAATGTTAATAAGGGGGCGGGGCTCGTGATCAGCACACCTCATTAATATTAACAAGGGGGCGTGGTCTGTGCGTGTAGTGGGCGTGTCTATTCTAATTAACGTTAATGTGATGGATGGGGCGCGGGATCAGGCCACCTCATGAATATTAACAAGGGGATAGTCCGAGTGGGCATGGCCTGGCGCGGAGTGGGCGTGTCTATGCTAATTAATACTAAGATGGGGGCGGGGCGTAGGATCAACTACACCTCATGAATATTAACAAGGGGAGGGGCGGGAATGGGCGTGGCCTGGAACGGAATGGGCGTGTCTATGCTAATTAAGAGCTGGGATGGGGCGCACACTCCGCCTACCTCATGAATATTAACAAGGGGAGAGGCCGAAGTGGGCGTGGCCTGGCGTGATATGGGCGTGGCTTGGCGCGGAGTGGGCGTGGCCTGGCAAGGGCGCGTCGCGCATGCGCAGTGCGTGAGGGCGCAGTGTTGGGAGCGGAGCCGAACGGAGCGGCCATGGTGGATTATCACAGCGCCGGGCAGCCTTACTCCTATGGAGGGAACGGGCCGGGGACCAACGGGGATTATATGGCCCAGGAGGACGATTGGGATCGGGATCTGCTGCTCGATCCGGCCTGGGAGAAGCAACAGAGGAAGGTAAGGCCCGAAGGGGGGATGGAGGACTGGGGGGAGGGTGGGGAGGGGGCGCCGGGGGTCGGTGAGGCCTCGGTAGGCCTGAGTAGGCCGCACTAGGCCGCACTAGGCCTCGGTAGGCTTCAGTAGGCCGCACTAGGCCGCAGTGTTGGCCCTGGGGGTCTATGGGGGAGGGGAGGCTTGGGGGGGGTCCTGAGGAGTCGGGGGGTGGTTGGGGAGCTGGGGGGAGAGAGAGCTGAGGGGGGGGGGGGGGTTAAGGGGGGGCTGGGGGTAGTAGAGAGGTGGGGGGGGGATGAGGGGGGTGAGGGGGTGAGAGACTGGGACGTGGGGGGGGGTATGAGGGGAAACAGAGGGGTCCTGGGTTGGGGGACGGGGGTAATGGGGGGGTCTGGTCCTGAGGGGTCTTGAGTTTGGGGGGGGGGTAATGGAGCTAATGGGGCTCTTAGGTTGGGGGGGGGGTCCTGAGGGAGTACAGAGGGGTCCTGAGTGGGGGGGGGGGGGTTTATGAGGGGGTACAGAGGGGTCTTGAGTTGGGGTGGGGGGGTATAATGGAGCTAATGGGGCTCTTAGTTGGGGGGGGGGCTGGTTCTGTGGGGGTACGTAGGGGTCTTGAGTTGGGGGGGGGTTAATGGGGGGCTGAGGTGGTGGGGGGGGCTGGTTCTGAGGGGGTACATAGGGGTCCTGAGTGGGGGGGGGGCGGAGGTAATTGAGCTCTGAGTTGGGGGGTGGGGGGTCTTGAGTTGGGGGGTGGGTGGGCTAATGAAGCTAATGGAGCTCTTAGGTGGGGGGGGGGGGGGGTCCTGAGGGGTCTTGAGTTGGGGGGGGGGGGGTAATAGAGCTCTGAGGTGGGGGGGGGGGCTGGTCCTGGGTGGGTATAGAGGGGTCCTGGGGGGGGGGGGCTGCTGTTGAGGTGGGGGGCTGTTGTCTGGGGGGGGGGGGGCTCTGATTTGGTTTCATTCCCTGGTGCTTTATAGTGTTGTTTGGGGGGGGGGGGGTGTTGTTTTGGGGGGGGGCTGTTGTTTGGGGGGGGGGCTGTTATTTGGGGGGGGGGGGGGGGGCTTCATTCCCCGGCCCTTTAAAGCTTTATAAGTGTTGTTTTTTAAGGGGGGGGGGGGAGGAAGATCCGCCCCATGCTCAGGAATGGGGAAATACAACAACGGGACTAAAGGGCAACAAGGGGGGGGGAGGAAGAGGAGGAGGGGGGGGAGGAAGGGCAGCCCTATATCCCAGCACTGCCCCTATATCCCAGCACCGACCCTATATCCCAGCACTGCCCCCATATCCCAGCACCGCCCCTATATCCCAGCACCGCCCCTATATCCCAGCACTGCCCCTATATCCCAGCACTGCCCCTATATCCCAGCACTGCCCCTATATCCCAGCACTGCCCCTATATCCCAGCACCGACCCTATATCCCAGCACCGACCCTATATCCCAGCACTGCCCCCATATCCCAGCACCGCCCCTATATCCCAGCACCGACCCTATATCCCAGCACTGCCCCTATATCCCAGCACTGCCCCTATATCCCAGCACTGCCCCTATATCCCAGCACCGACCCTATATCCCAGCACCGACCCTATATCCCAGCACCGACCCTATATCCCAGCACTGCCCCTATATCCCAGCACCGACCCTATATCCCAGCACTGCCCCTATATCCCAGCACCGACCCTATATCCCAGCACTGACCCCTATATCCCAGCACTGACCCTATATCCCAGCACTGCCCCTATATCCCAGCTCTGCCCCTATATCCCAGCACCGACCCTATATCCCAGCACTGCCCCCATATCCCAGCACCGACCCTATATCCCAGCACTGCCCCTATATCCCAGCACCGACCCTATATCCCAGCACTGCCCCCATATCCCAGCACCGACCCTATATCCCAGCACTGCCCCTATATCCCAGCACCGACCCTATATCCCAGCACTGCCCCTATATCCCAGCACCGACCCTATATCCCAGCACCGACCCTATATCCCAGCACCGACCCTATATCCCAGCACTGCCCCTATATCCCAGCACCGACCCTATATCCCAGCACTGCCCCTATATCCCAGCACTGCCCCTATATCCCAGCACCGACCCTATATCCCAGCACCGACCCTATATCCCAGCACCGACCCTATATCCCAGCACCGACCCTATATCCCAGCACTGCCCCTATATCCCAGCACTGCCCCTATATCCCAGCACTGCCCCTATATCCCAGCACCGACCCTATATCCCAGCACCGCCCCTATATCCCAGCACTGACCCTATATCCCAGCACCGACCCTATATCCCAGCACCGACCCTATATCCCAGCACCGACCCTATATCCCAGCACCGACCCTATATCCCAGCACCGACCCTATATCCCAGCACTGCCCCTATATCCCAGCACCGACCCTATATCCCAGCACCGACCCTATATCCCAGCACTGCCCCTATATCCCAGCACCGACCCTATATCCCAGCACTGCCCCTATATCCCAGCACTGCCCCTATATCCCAGCACCGACCCTATATCCCAGCACCGACCCTATATCCCAGCACCGACCCTATATCCCAGCACTGCCCCTATATCCCAGCACCGACCCTATATCCCAGCACTGCCCCCATATCCCAGCACCGCCCCTATATCCCAGCACCGCCCCTATATCCCAGCACTGCCCCTATATCCCAGCACTGCCCCTATATCCCAGCACTGCCCCTATATCCCAGCACTGCCCCTATATCCCAGCACCGACCCTATATCCCAGCACCGACCCTATATCCCAGCACTGCCCCCATATCCCAGCACCGCCCCTATATCCCAGCACCGACCCTATATCCCAGCACTGCCCCTATATCCCAGCACTGCCCCTATATCCCAGCACTGCCCCTATATCCCAGCACCGACCCTATATCCCAGCACCGACCCTATATCCCAGCACCGACCCTATATCCCAGCACTGCCCCTATATCCCAGCACCGACCCTATATCCCAGCACTGCCCCTATATCCCAGCACCGACCCTATATCCCAGCACTGACCCCTATATCCCAGCACTGACCCTATATCCCAGCACTGCCCCTATATCCCAGCTCTGCCCCTATATCCCAGCACCGACCCTATATCCCAGCACTGCCCCCATATCCCAGCACCGACCCTATATCCCAGCACTGCCCCTATATCCCAGCACCGACCCTATATCCCAGCACTGCCCCCATATCCCAGCACCGACCCTATATCCCAGCACTGCCCCTATATCCCAGCACCGACCCTATATCCCAGCACTGCCCCTATATCCCAGCACCGACCCTATATCCCAGCACCGACCCTATATCCCAGCACCGACCCTATATCCCAGCACTGCCCCTATATCCCAGCACCGACCCTATATCCCAGCACTGCCCCTATATCCCAGCACTGCCCCTATATCCCAGCACCGACCCTATATCCCAGCACCGACCCTATATCCCAGCACCGACCCTATATCCCAGCACCGACCCTATATCCCAGCACTGCCCCTATATCCCAGCACTGCCCCTATATCCCAGCACTGCCCCTATATCCCAGCACCGACCCTATATCCCAGCACCGCCCCTATATCCCAGCACTGACCCTATATCCCAGCACCGACCCTATATCCCAGCACCGACCCTATATCCCAGCACCGACCCTATATCCCAGCACCGACCCTATATCCCAGCACCGACCCTATATCCCAGCACTGCCCCTATATCCCAGCACCGACCCTATATCCCAGCACCGACCCTATATCCCAGCACTGCCCCTATATCCCAGCACCGACCCTATATCCCAGCACTGCCCCTATATCCCAGCACTGCCCCTATATCCCAGCACCGACCCTATATCCCAGCACCGACCCTATATCCCAGCACCGACCCTATATCCCAGCACCGACCCTATATCCCAGCACTGCCCCTATATCCCAGCACTGCCCCTATATCCCAGCACTGCCCCTATATCCCAGCACCGACCCTATATCCCAGCACCGCCCCTATATCCCAGCACTGACCCTATATCCCAGCACCGACCCTATATCCCAGCACCGACCCTATATCCCAGCACCGACCCTATATCCCAGCACCGACCCTATATCCCAGCACCGACCCTATATCCCAGCACTGCCCCTATATCCCAGCACCGACCCTATATCCCAGCACCGACCCTATATCCCAGCACTGCCCCTATATCCCAGCACTGCCCCTATATCCCAGCACCGCCCCTATATCCCAGCACCGACCCTATATCCCAGCACTGCCCCTATATCCCAGCACTGCCCCTATATCCCAGCACTGCCCCTATATCCCAGCACTGACCCTATATCCCAGCACTGCCCCTATATCCCAGCACTGCCCCTATATCCCAGCACTGACCCTATAACTGTATGGGATCGGGGGGGGGAGAGTCACCGGTGACCGTTGGTTTGGTTTAATTAATGGCTTTGGTTTAATTGGGGTTTAATGAGGGAGGGAGGAAGAAGGGACTGAGGGCTTTGGGAGGGGGAAGAGTCGTGGTTGCTATAGGGGATCCCATAGAGCTGTTATAGGGCTGGAACCCTGCCCTATAGTCACCCTATAATCACCCTATAGCCACCCTATAGCTACCCTATAGCCTTCATGTCTGCTATAGGGGATCCCATAACCCTGTTATAGGGCTGGAAACCTACCCTATAGTCACCCTATAATCACCCTATAGTCACCCCATAGCTACCCTACAGCCTTCATGTCTGCTATAGGGGATCCTATAACCCTGTTATAGGGCTGGAATCCTGCCCTATAGTCACCCTATAATCACCCTATAGCCACCCTATAGCCTCCCTATAGCTACCCTATAGCCTTCATGTCTGCTATAGGGGATCCCATAACTCTGTTATAGGGCTGGAAACCTACCCTATAGCCACCCTATAGCCACCCTATAGCTACCCTACAGCCTTCATGTCTGCTATGGGGGATCCCATAACCCTGTTATGGGGTTGGAACCCTGCCCTATAGCTGCCCTATAGCCACCCTATAGCCTTTATGTCCACTATGGGATCCCATAGCCTTGTTATAGGGCTGGAACCCCACCCTATAGCTGCCCTATAGCCACCCTATAGTCTTCGTGTCTGCTATGGGGGTCCCTATAGCCCTATTATGGGGTTGGAACCCTACCTTATAATCACCCTATAGCCTTCATGTCCACTCTGGGGGTTCCTATAGCTCTATTATGGGGTTGGAACCCTACCCTATGGCCACCCTATAGCCACCCTATAGCCTTTATGTCCTCTATGGGGGATCCCATAACCCTACTACGGGGTCTATAACCACCCTATATCCTTCCCGTGCCCTATAGGCTGTACCATGGCCCCTATGGAGGCTCAGGGCTGTCTATGGGGTGCCCTATGGCTGCAGTGACGCTATGGGGCGGGACGTGGGGCGTCACCCTAAAGCCGGCCCCATCCCTGCCCCATTGCCTGGCACAGCTGTGGGGTGAGGCTGGCACCGCCTGTTTATGGCTGGTTATATGGGGCTGGGAGCCAACATTGGGGTGGGATGGGGGATGGCAGACACGCTGTGGGGTTTAGGGCCGGCTTTGGGGTGGCTTTGGGGTCCTAGGGCTGGTATTGGGGTCTTAGGGGCAGCTTTGGGGTGGCTTTAGGGTCCTAGGGCCGGCAGTGGGGCGACTTTGGGGTCCTAGGGGCAGCTTTGGGCTGGCATTGGGGTCCTAGGGCTGGCATTGGGGTGGCTTTGGGGTCCTAGGGCTGGTATTGGGGTCCTAGGGGCAGCTTTGGGGTCCTAGGGGCAGCTTTGGGGTGGCTTTAGGGTCCTAGGGCCGGCAGTGGGGTGACTTTGGGGTCCTAGGGGCAGCTTTGGGCTGGCATTGGGGTCCTAGGGCTGGCATCGGGGTGGCTTTGGGGTCCTAGGGCTGGCAGTGGGGCAGCATTGGGGTCCTAGGGCCAACATTGGGGTGGCTTTGGGGTCCTAGGGGGGCTTTGGGGTTGTAGGGTCAGCATTGGGGCAGCTTTGGGGTCCTAGGGCCAGCATTGGGGTCCTAGGGCCGGCAGTGGGGTGGCTTTGGGGTCCTATGGGGGCTTTGGGGTCCTAGGGGTGTCTTTGGGGTCTTAGGGCCAGTATTGGGGTGGTTTTGGGGTCATAGGGCCGGCTTTGGGGTCCCAGGGCTGGCATTGGGGTTTTAGGGCTGGCATTGGGGCGGCTTTGGGGTCCTAGGGGCAGCTTTGGGGTCCCAGGGCTGGCATCGGGGTGGCTTTGGGGTCCTAGGGGGGCTTTGGGGTTGTAGGGTCAGCATTGGGGCAGCTTTGGGGTCCTAGGGCCAGCATTGGGGTCCTAGGGCCGGCATTGGGACAGCTTTGGGGTCCTAAGGGCAGCTTTGGGGTTGTAGGGCTGGCAGTGGGGTGGCTTTGGGGTCCTAGGGGGGCTTTGGGGTCCTAGGGGTGTCTTTGGGGTCTTAGGGCCAGTATTGGGGTGGTTTTGGGGTCATAGGGCCGGCTTTGGGGTCCTAGGGGCAGCTTTGTGGTCCCAGGGCTGGCATTGGGGTTTTAGGGCTGGCATCGGGGTGGCTTTGGGGTCCTAGGGGGGCTTTGGGTTTGTAGGGTCAGCATTGGGGTGGCTATGGGGTCCTAGGGTCAGCTATGGGGTCCCAGGGCTGGCATTGGGGTTTTAGGGCTGGCATTAGGGTGGGTTTGGGGTCCTAGGGTCAGCATTGGGGTGGCTTTGGGGTCCTAGGGGGGCTTTGGGGTTTTAGGGTCAGCATTTAGGCATTTTTGGGGTCCTAGAGGGGCTTTGGGGTCCTAGGGCCAGCATTGGGGTGGCTTTGGGGTCCTAGGGGGTCTTTGGGGTCCTAGGGCTGGCATTGGAGTGGGTTTGGGGTCCTAGGGTCAGCATTGGGGTCCTAGGGCTGGCATTGGGGCAGCTTTGGGGTCCTAGGTCCAGCATTGGGGTGACTTTGGGGTCCTAGGGCCAGCAATGGGGCAGCTTTGGGGTTTTAGGGTCGCCCCTTCACCCCCTTATGAATCCTACGAGTCCATTTTCCCATATAAAGAAGCCAAATAGGGGCAGCTTTTTTATATAGGGCCCTTATGGGGCAGCTGTGTCCATCCCACTGCTTGGAACCAGCCCCATCCCAGGCCTGGAATCCCAAATATGTGCTTAAAGGAACAGCAACATCCGCCCTATAAACGCTAATAGGGTCAGGATGCGGCCCCATAGACACATATAGGGTCAGGATGTGGCCCCATAGACAGGTATAGGGTCAGGATGCGGCCCCATAGACACATATAGGGTCAGGATATGGCCCTATATACACATATAGGGTCAGGATGTGGCCCTATATACACATATAGGGTCAGGATGTGGCCCCATAGACACATATAGGGTCAGGATATGGCCCCATAGACACACATAGGGTCAGGATGCGGCCCCATAGACACACATAGGGTCAGGATGTGGCCCCATAGACACATATAGGGTCAGGATGCGGCCCTATATACACATATAGGGTCAGGATGTGGCCCCATAGACACATATAGGGTCAGGATGTGGCCCCATAGATACATATAGGGTCAGGATTATGGCTCTATATACACATATAGGGTCAGGATGTGGCCCCATAGACACATATAGGGTCAGGATATGGCCCCATAGACACATATAGGGTCAGGATGTGGCCCCATAGACACATATAGGGTCAGGATGTGGCCCTATATACACATATAGGGTCAGGATGTGGCCCCATAGACACATATAGGGTCAGGATGTGGCCCCATAGACACATATAGGGTCAGGATGTGGCCCCATAGACACACATAGGGTCAGGATGCGGCCCTATATACACATATAGGGTCAGGATGTGGCCCTATATACACATATAGGGTCAGGATATGGCCCCATAGACACATATAGGGTCAGGATATGGCCCTATATACACATATAGGGTCAGGATGTGGCCCCATAGACACATATAGGATCAGGATATGGCCCCATAGACACATATAGGGTCAGGATGCGGCCCTATATACACATATGGGGTCAGGATGTGGCCCTATAAGAGCTTAAGGATCTTTTCTGCTCTAATTAATGGGGTTTGGAATGAATAGGAACACACTGGGTGTCCTTAAGGCTGCTAATGAGGCTCGTTAATGAGTGGTTAATGCGGGTGTGTTAATGAGCAATGCTTCGGGGCAGCCTGTGCCCCATAGAATGTGGGTCCGCCCCATAGAATGTGGGTCTGCCCTGTGCCCTGACTCACCCCTTTATCATCCAACCTGGTTTCTGCCTTGGACAACAGCCAGTATCACATCAAGGCTTCCCCTATAGGATCCTATAGCACATATAGGATCCTATATCGCATATAGGTATGGCAGCTGGGATCCTATATCCCCTATAGGATCCTATATCCCATATAGGAATGGCAGCTGGGATCCTATATCCCCTATAGGATCCTATAGCCCATATAGGAGACCAGCTGGGATCCCATATCCCATGTAGGATCCTATATCCCATATAGGAGCACCAGCTGGGATCCATATATCCCTTATAGGATCCTATATCCCATATAGGAGACCAGCTGGGATCCCATATCCCATATAGGATCCTATATCCCATATAGGAGACCAGCTGGGATCCCATATCGGATCCCATATCCCATATAGGATCCTATATCCCATATAGGAGCACCAGCTGGGATCCTATATCCCATATAGGATCCCATATCCCATATAGGATCCCATATTCCCTATAGGATCCCATATCCCATATAGGAACACCAGCTGGGATCCCATATCCCATATAGGATCCCATATAGGATCCCATATCCCATATAGGATCCTATATCCCATATAGGGTCCCATATCCCATATAGGATCCCATATAGGATCCCATATCCCATATAGGGTCCCATATCCCATATAGGATCCCATATCCCATATAGGGTCCCATATCCCATATAGGATCCCATATAGGATCCCATATAGGATCCCATATCCCATATAGGATCCCATATAGGATCCCATATCCCATATAGGATCCCATATCCCATATAGGGTCCCATATAGGATCCCATATCCCATATAGGATCCCATATCCCATATAGGATCCCATCTCCCATATAGGATCCCATATAGGGTCCCATATCCCATATAGGATCCCATATCCCATATAGGGTCCCATATCCCATATAGGATCCCATATCCCATATAGGGTCCCATATCCCATGTAGGATCCCATATCCCATATAGGATCCCTTATAGGATCCCATATAGGGTCCCATCTCCCCCTTCCTTCCTCCCCCTGCTGCTCCTCAGTCCATATAAGGGCAAGGAATGACAGGAATCCAGCCCTGTCCCAGTTCATCCTGTTCCCAGTAACACCCAATAGGGCGGAATGGGAAGTAATGGGATTTAATGGGGATCCTATTAAGGGGCTGCCCCATAAGGTTCTGCCCCATTAGGGTCCCATTAAGGTTCTGCCCCATTAGGGTCCCATTAAGGTTCTGCCCCATAAGGATCTGTACCCCATAAGGTTCTGCCCCATTAGGGTCCCATTAAGGGGCTGCCCCATAAGGATCTTTACCCCATAAGGTTCTGCCCCATTAGGGGCCCCATTAAGGGGCTGCCCCATTAGGGGCCCCATTAAGGTTCTGCCCCATTAGGGTCCCATTAAGGTCCTGCCCCATAAGGATCTTTACCCCATAAGGTTCAGCCCCATTAGGGTCCCATTAAGGTTCAGCCCTATTAGGGGTCCCATAAGGTCCTGCCCCATAAGTATCCTTTACCCCATAGTGTTCAGCCCTATTAGTCCCCGCAGTTTTAGGGCCGTTTCCTTCCTGCTGTTCAATGTTTGGACTCATTTCCTGCCCCAACCAACTTCCTGCTCAGCACAATGCGGCTCATGGTGCCAAGGGTGGGACCCCCCCATAGACCCAACCCCCCCCATAGACCCCCCCATAGACCCCCCCATAAACCCAGCCCCCCCCATAAACCCCCCCATAGACCCCCCCATAAACACAGACCCCCCCATAGACCCCCCCCATAAACCCAACCCCCCCCACAGACCCCCCCCTTAAACCCAGCCCCTCCATAAAGCCCCCCTAAAAGGGAGGAACCCCCCCATAGACCCCCCCTAACCCCCCCCCCCATAAAGCCCCCCCTAAAAGGGAGGAGCCCCCCCATAAACCCCCCCTAAACACAACCCCCCCATAGACCCCCCCATAAACACAACCCCCCCCCATAGACCCCCCCATAGACCCCCCCATAAACCCAACCCCCCCCCCATAGACCCCCCCATAAACCCAGCCCCCCCCATAAACCCAACCCCCCCCCCAAGGGAGGGACCCCCCACCCCATAAAGCCCCCCCTAAAAGGGAGGAACTGCAGTATGTCTCTATGGGGTCATATAGGGTAACTCAGCTATGGGTGTACCTGAGCTATGGGATGTCAGCTCTATGGGCTGATCTATGGGGTGTCAGATCTATGGGCTGATCTATGGGGTGTCAGCTCTATGGGGTGCTCTGTGGGGTTTGCTATGGGGTGTCAGATCTATGGGGTGTCTGATCTTTGGGGTAACAGATATGGGGTGGCTGATCTATGAGGTGATCTATGGGGTGCTCTATGGGGTGATCTTTGGGGTTTCTGCTCTATGGGGTGTGTGCTCTTTGGGGTTTCTATGGGGTGTCAGCTCTATGGGGTTTCTATGGGGTGATCTATGGGGTGTCAGCTCTATGGGGTTTCTATGGGGTGTCAGCTCTATGGGGTTTCTATGGGGTGATCTATGGGGTGTCAGCTCTATGGGGTTTGCTATGAGGTGTCAGCTCTATGGGGTTTCTATGGGGTTTCTGCTCTATGGGGTTTCTATGGGGTGTCAGCTCTATGGGGTGTCAGCTCTATGGGGTTTCTATGGGGTGTCAGATCTATGGGGTGCTCTATGGGGTTTCTATGGGGTTTCTATGGGGTGTCAGATCTATAGGGTTTCTATGAGGTTTCTATGGGGTTTCTATGGGGTTTCTATGGGGTTTCTATGGGGTTCCTATGGGGTTTCTATGGGGTTTCTATGGGGTTCTATGGGTTCCTATGGGTTCCTATGGGTTTCTATGGGTTCTATGTTGTCCCCGCAGACGTTCACGGCCTGGTGCAACTCCCACCTGCGTAAAGCCGGGACACACATCGACAACATCGACGAGGATTTTCGCGACGGGCTGAAGCTGATGCTGCTGCTCGAGGTCATCTCAGGTCAGACTGCAACGCATGGCATGGCATTGCATTGTATTGCATTGTACTGCATTGCATTGTATTGCATCGCATTGCATGGCATTGCATTGCATTGTATGGCATTGCATTGTATTGCATTGTATGGCATGGCATTGCATGGCATTGCATTGTATTGTATTGTATTGCATTGCATTGTATTGCATTGCATGGCATTGCATGGCATTGCATGACATTGCATGGCATTGTATTGCATTGTATTGCATTGTACTGCATTGCATTGCATTGTATTGCATTGCATGGCATGGCATTGCATTGCATTGTATTGCATTGCATGGCATGGCATTGCATTGTATTGCATTGCATCGCATTGCATGGCATGGCATTGCATTGCATGGCATTGTATTGCATTGCATGGCATTGCATTGCATTGCATTGCATGGCCTGCCTTGGGACGGGGGCAGCATGCAGCCCCAAGGCAGCCCCAAGGCAGCCCCAAGGCAGCCCCAATGCAGCTCCAATGCAGCCCTGGGTTCAATATTCCCCTGGCTCCAATGCAGCTGTGGCTCCAATGCAGCCCCGTTTCCACCCCCCCCCCTTTTCCCCCCCCAGGTGAGCGGCTGCCGAAGCCGGAGCGCGGCAAAATGCGGGTGCACAAGATCAACAACGTCAACAAGGCGCTGGATTTCATCGCCAGCAAAGGGGTCAAACTGGTCTCCATCGGCGCCGAGGGTGAGTCCGGGCTGCAGGGCATGGGGCAGTGCAGGGAATGCAGGCAATGCAGGGCAGGTAATGCAGGGCAGGCAATGCAGGGCAGGCAATGCAGGGCAGGCAATGCAGGGCAAGCAATGCAGGGCAGGCAATGCAGGGCAAGCAATGCAGGGCAAGCAATGCAGGGCAGGCAATGCAGGGCAGGCAATGCAAGCAATGCAGGGCAGGCAATGCAGGGCAGGCAATGCAGGGCAAGCAATGCAGGGCAAGCAATGCAGGGCAAGCAATGCAGGGCAGGCAATGCAGGGCAAGCGATGCAGGGCAAGCAATGCAGGGCAGGCGATGCAGGGCAAGCAATGCAGGGCAGGCAATGCAAGCAATGCAGGGCAGGCAATGCTAGGGCAAGCGATGCAGGGCAAGCGATGCAGAGCAGGCAATGCAGGGCAGGCAATGCAGGGCAGGCGATGCAGGGCAAGCAATGCAGGGCAAGCAATGCAAGCAATGCAGGGCAAGCAATGCAGGGCAAGCGATGCAGGGCAAGCAATGCAGGGCAAGCGATGCAGGGCAGGCGATGCAGGGCAAGCAATGCAGGGCAGGCAATGCTAGGGCAAGCGATGCAGGGCAAGCAATGCAGGGCAGGCAATGCAGGGCAAGCAATGCAAGCAATGCAGGGCAGGTAATGCAAGCAGATCCAGCTGAGCACATAATGTCAGAGCAGTGCAAGCAATGCAATGTAGGCAATGCAAGCAGTGCAAGCAATGCAAGGCAGGCAATGCAAGCAGGGCAAGCAATGCAATGTAGGCAATGCAAGCAGGGAAAGCAATGCAATGCAGGCAATGCAAGCAGGGAAAGCAATGCAGTGCAGGCAATGCAAGCAGGGCAAGCAATGCAATGTAGGCAATGCAAGCAGGGCAAGCAATGCAGTGTAGGCAATGCAAGCAGGGAAAGCAATGCAATGCAGGCAATGCAAGCAGGGCAAGCAATGCAATGTAGGCAATGCAAGCAGGGAAAGCAATGCAACGCAGGCAATGCAAGCAGGGAAAGCAGTGTGATGCAGGCAATGCAAGCAGGGCAAGCAATGCAAGGCAGGCAATGCAAGCAGTGCAAGCAATGCAAGGCAGGCAATGCAAGCAGGGCAAGCAATGCAAGGCAGGCAGTGCAAGCAGGGCAAGCAATGCAAGGCAAGCAATGCAAGCAGGGCAAGCAATGCAGTGCAGGCAATGCAAGCAGCAGGGCAAGCAATGCAATGCAGGCAATGCAAGCAGGGCAAGCAATGCAAGGCAGGCAATGCAAGCAGGGCAAGCAATGCAAGCTCCCTTATCAATCACTGCCCTGCTCCCTTATCAGTCGCTGTTATCAGCTCTTATCTCCCCCTTCCCCCCCCCCAGAGATCGTTGATGGTAACGCCAAGATGACGCTGGGGATGATCTGGACCATCATCCTTCGATTCGCCATCCAGGACATCTCCGTGGAAGGTAATGGGGCAGCTATGGGGCAGCTATGGGGCACAGCTATGGGGCAGCTATGGGGCATGGCTATGGGGCAGCTATGGGGCAGCTATGGGGCTGGACCCAGGTAATGGGGCTGCAGGGCTATGGGGCACTGCCATGGGGCTGAACCCATCCCTTTATGGAAGGTAGTGGGGCTGCAGGGCTATGGGGCACTGCTATGGGGCACAGCTATGGGGCAGAGCTATGGGGCAGAGCAGTGGGGCTGAACCCTTCCATCCCTTTGCAGAGACCTCGGCCAAGGAGGGGCTGCTCTTATGGTGCCAAAGGAAAACAGCGCCCTACAAGAACGTCAACGTGCAGAACTTCCACATCAGGTGTGGGGCAGAAATCGGGGGGTAAAAGGGGATGTGGGGCTGAAGGACACTAATATGGGGCTGAAGGACATCTCCTCTATGGGGCTGAAGGACATCTCCTCTCTATGGGGCTGAAAGACATCTCCTCTCTATGGGGCTGACCCCCATCTCTCTATGGGGCTGACCCCCATCTCTCTATGGGGCTGACCCCAATCTGTCTATGGGGCAGAACCCAATCTCTCTATGGGGCTGAAGGACATCTCCTCTCTATGGGGCTGACCCCAATGTCTCTATGGGGCTGACCCCCATCTCCCTATGGGGCTGACCCCCATCTATGGGGCTGCCCCCTGCCCTGTGTTGCAGCTGGAAGGACGGCCTTGCCTTCAACGCGCTGATCCACAGACACCGCCCGGAGCTCATCGAGTACGACAAGCTCAGGAAGGTAACGGGGCTGATTTGGGGGGGGGGAGCAGCCCCCGACCCTCTGCACCATCCCCCCTCCATCATCCTCCCCTCCATCATCCCCCCCTTCATCCCTCTCCTTTACCATCCCCCCTTCATCCTCCCCCTCTCCATCATCCCCCCTTCACCCTCTCCCTTCATCCTCCCCCCCTCATCATCCCCCTCTTCTTCACCCTCCCCCCCTTCAGCATCCCTCTCCCTTTACCATCCCCCCCATTACCATCTCCCCCTTCATCCTCCCCCCCTTCATCCTCCCCCTCTTCATCATCTCCCCCTTCATCCTCCCCCCATTTACCATCCCCTCCCTCATCCTCCCCCCCTTCACACTCCCCCCCTTCAGCCTCTCCCTTCATTCATCCCCCCATTACCATCTCCCCCTTCATCCTCCCCCCTTCATCCATCCTCCCTCTCCCCTTCATCCTCCCCCCCTTTAGCATCCCTCTCCCTTCACCCTCTCCCTTCATCCTCCCCCCTTCACCCTCCTCCCCATCCCTCTCCCTTTACCATCCCCCCCATTACCATCTCCCCCTCTTCATCCTCCCCCCCTTCATCCTGCCCCCCCTCATCATCCCTCTCCCCCTTCATCATCCCTCCCTCTTCACCCTCTCCCTTCATCCTCCCCCCCTTCATCCTCTCCCTACATCATCTCTGCCTTCACCCTCCCTCTCCCTTCATCATCCCCCCCTTTAACATCCCCCCTTTACCCTCCCCCTTCATCCTCCCCCCCTTCATCATCCCTCCCTTTACCATCCCCTCTTTCATCCCTCCCACTTCACCCTCTCCCTTCATCCTCCCCCCTTCACCCTCCTCCCCATCCCTCTCCCTTTACCATCCCCCCCATTACCATCTCCCCCCCTTCATCCTCCCCCCCTTCATCCTCCCCCCCTTCATCCTCCCCCCCTTCATCCTCCCCCCCTTCATCATCTCCCCCTTCATCCTCCCCCCATTTACCATCCCCCCCCCTCATCCTCCCCCTCTTCACACTCCCCCCCTTCAGCCTCTCCCTTCATTCATCCCCCCATTACCATCTCCCCCTTCATCCCCCCCCCCTTCACCATCTCCCCCTTCATCCTCCCCCCCTTCATCATCCCTCCCCCTTCAGCCTCCTCCCCATCCCTCTCCCCTTACCATCCCCCCCATTACCATCTCCCCCCCTTCATCCTCCCCCCCTTCATCCTCCCCCCCTTCATCCTCCCCCCCTTCATCCTCTCCCTACATCATCTCTGCCTTCACCCTCCCTCTCCCTTCATCCTCCCCCCCTTTAACATCCCCCCTTCACCCTCTCCCTTCATCATCCCTCTCCCTTCATCCTCCCCCTCTTCTCCCTCCCTCTCCCTTCATCCTCCCCCCCTTATCATCCTCTTCTTCACCCTCCCCCCCTCCATCATCCTCTCCCTTCATCCTCCCCCCATTACCATCCCCCTCTTCATCCTCCCCCTCTTCATCCTCCCCCCCCTCACCCTCCCCCTTTCCCCCCCATTCACCCCCTCCCTTCTCCCTCTCCCCCTCCCCCAGGACGACCCCGTGACCAACCTGAACAACGCCTTCGAGGTGGCAGAGAAATACCTGGACATCCCCAAGATGTTGGATGCTGAGGGTGAGCCCCACAGCCAGCCCCATAGCCACCCCATATATACCCCTATAGCCTATAGCCAGCCCCATAGCCACCCCATGTATACCCATATAGCCTATAGCCAGCGCTATAGCCAGCCCATATATACCCATATAGCCTATAGCCAGCCCTATAGCCACCCCATATATACCCCTATAGCCACCCCATATATACCCATATAGCCTATAGCCAGCCCCATAGCCACCCCATGTATACCCATATAGCCACCCCATATATACCCCTATAGCCTATAGCCAGCCCCATAGCCACCCCATATATACCCATATAGCCTATAGCCAGCCCCATAGCCACCCCATATATAACCCTATAGCCTATAGTCAGCCCCATAGCCACCCCATATATACCCATATAGCCTATAGCCAGCCCCATAGCCACCCCATATATACCCATATAGCCTATAGCCAGCCCCATAGCCACCCCATGTATACCCATATAGCCACCCCATATATACCCCTATAGCCTATAGCCAGCCCCATAGCCACCCCATATATACCCATATAGCCTATAGCCAGCCCTATAGCCACCCCATATATACCCATATAGCCACCCCATATATACCCATATAGCCTATAGCCAGCCCCATAGCCACCCCATGTATACCCATATAGCCACCCCATATATACCCATATAGCCTATAGCCAGCCCCATAGCCACCCCATATATACCCATATAGCCTATAGCCAGCCCCATAGCCACCCCATGTATACCCATATAGCCACCCCATATATACCCCTATAGCCTATAGCCAGCCCCATAGCCACCCCATATATACCCATATAGCCTATAGCCAGCCCTATAGCCACCCCATATATACCCATATAGCCACCCCATATATACCCATATAGCCTATAGCCAGCCCCATAGCCACCCCATGTATACCCATATAGCCACCCCATATATACCCCTATAGCCTATAGCCAGCCCCATAGCCACCCCATATATACCCATATAGCCTATAGCCAGCCCTATAGCCACCCCATATATAACCCTATAGCCACCCCATATATACCCATATAGCCTATAGCCAGCCCTATAGCCACCCCATATATAACCCTATAGCCACCCCATATATACCCATATAGCCTATAGCCAGCCCCATAGCCAGCCCATATATAACCCTATAGCCACCCCATATATACCCCTATAGCCTATAGTCAGCCCCATAGCCACCCCATATATAGCCCCATAGCCACCCCATACATACCCATATAGCCTATAGCCAGCCCCATAGCCACCCCATATATAGCCCCATAGCCACCCCATATATAACCCGATAGCCTATAGCCACCCCATATATAACCCTATAGCCTATAGCCACCCCATGTATACCCATATAGCCTATAGCCAGCCCTATAGCCACCCCATATATAACCCTATAGCCACCCCATATATACCCATATAGCCTATAGCCAGCCCTATAGCCACCCCATATATAACCCTATAGCCTATAGCCAGCCCCATAGCCACCCCATATATACCCCTGTATCCTATAGCCAGCCCTATAGCCAGCCCTATAGCCACCCCATGTATACCCCTATAGCCACCCCATATATAACCCTATAGCCTATAGCCAGCCCTATAGCCACCCCGTATATACCCATATAGCCACCCCATGTATACCCCTATAGCCACCCCATATATACCCATATAGCCACCCCATATATACCCCTGTATCCTATATCCAGCCTTATATCCACCCCATATATACCCCTATAGCCTATATCCAACCCTATAGCCACCCCATATATATCCCCATAGCCTATAGCCAGCCCTATATCCACCCCTATAGCCTATATCCCTCCCTATATATACCCCTATATCCACCCTTATGTATACCCCTATATTCTATATTCACCCCTGTATATACTGCTATATATACCCCTATATCCACCCCTATATATACTTGTATATCCTATATCCACTGTTATATCCACCCCTATATCCTATATCCACCCCTATATCCTATATCTACTCCTATATCCACCCCAACCTTATCCCCTCCTTACACCCATACAGGAACCAGCCCCACATAGGACACCCTAATCACCTTCTAGACCCACACAGGAGCCCCTATGGGACCCATAGGACACCCTAATCACCTTCTATACCCACACAGGAGCCTTCCTTTAGCCCTATGGGAACCATAGGACACCCTAATAGAGCCCTATAGGGCCATAAAGGGCCATATAGGGCCATATAGGGCCATATAGGGCCATATAGGGCAATATAGGGCCATAAGGAGCCATAAGGGACACGCTCACCTGCTTCTCTTCCAGCTGCCTGCCTCTATCTCAATGGGAACCAGACCCCAGCTCGTACATATGGGTTCTATAGGGCCGCTATAGTTCCCTATGGGAGCTATAAGGCATATAGGGCTGTTCATATGGGTTCTATAGGGCTGCTCTCGTTCCCTATGGGAGCTATAAGGCATATAGGGCTGTTATTGTTCCCTATGGGAGCTATAAAGCATATAGGGCTGTTCATATGGGTTCTATAGGGCTGCTCTCGTTCCCTATGGGAGCTATAAGGCATATAGGGCTGCTATTGTTCCCTATGGGAGCTATAAGGCATATAGGGCTGTTCATATGGGTTCTATAGGGCTGCTATTGTTCCCTATGGGAGCTATAAGGCATATAGGGCTGTTCATATGGGTTCTATAGGGCCGCTATCGTTCCCTATGGGAGCTATAAGGCATATAGGGCTGTTATCATTCCCTATGGGAGCTATAGGGCATATAGGGCTGTTCATATGGGCTCTATAGGGCTGCTCTCGTTCCCTATGGGAGCTATAAGGCATATAGGGCTGTTCATATGGGTTCTATAGGGCCGCTCTCATTCCCTATGGGAGCTATAAGGCATATAGGGCTGTTCATATGGGTTCTATAGGGCCGCTATAGTTCCCTATGGGAGCTATAAGGCATATAGGGCTGTTCATATGGGTTCTATAGGGCTGCTCTCGTTCCCTATGGGAGCTATAAGGCATATAGGGCTGTTATTGTTCCCTATGGGAGCTATAAAGCATATAGGGCTGTTCATATGGGTTCTATAGGGCTGCTCTCGTTCCCTATGGGAGCTATAAGGCATATAGGGCTGCTATTGTTCCCTATGGGAGCTATAAGGCATATAGGGCTGTTCATATGGGTTCTATAGGGCTGCTATTGTTCCCTATGGGAGCTATAAGGCATATAGGGCTGTTCATATGGGTTCTATAGGGCCGCTATCGTTCCCTATGGGAGCTATAAGGCATATAGGGCTGTTATCATTCCCTATGGGAGCTATAGGGCATATAGGGCTGTTCATATGGGCTCTATAGGGCTGCTCTCGTTCCCTATGGGAGCTATAAGGCATATAGGGCTGTTCATATGGGTTCTATAGGGCCGCTCTCATTCCCTATGGGAGCTATAAGGCATATAGGGCTGTTCATATGGGTTCTATAGGGCCGCTCTCATTCCCTATGGGAGCTATAAGGCATATAGGGCTGTTCATATGGGTTCTATAGGGCTGCTCTCATCCCCTATGGGAGCTATAAGGCATATAGGGCTGTTCATATGGGTTCTATAGGGCTGCTGTTGTTCCCTATGGGAGCTATAAGGCATATAGGGTTGTTCATATGGGCTATATAGGGCCGCTTATCCAGCCCTATATATCATATGGCATCAAACCCAACCCAGCTGTGCTATATAGGAACATATAGGAACATGTAGGATCCCTTTGAGTTACCCAGCCCTATATATCATATAGCATCAAACCCAACATCCAGCTGTGCTATATAGGAACATATAGGAACATATAAGATTCCTTTGAGTTACCCAGCCCTATATGGCATCAAACCCAACCCAGCTGTGCTATATAGGAACATATAGGCAACATATAGGATCCCTTTGAGTTACCCAGCCCTATATATCATATAGCATCAAACCCAACATCCAGCTGTGCTATATAGGAACATATAGGTGACATATAGGATCCCTTTGAGTTATCCAGCCCTATATAGCATCAAACCCAACCCAGCTGTGCTATATAGGATCATATAGGATCCCTTTGAGTTATCCAGCCCTATATATCATACAGCATCAAACCCAACCCAGCTGTGCTATATAGGATCATATAGGATCTCTTTGAGTTACCCAGCCCTATATGGCATCAAACCCAGCATCCAGCTGTGCTGTATAGGAACATATAGGAACATATAGGATCCCTTTGAGTTACCCAGCCCTATATATCATATAGCATCAAACCCAGCCCAGCTGTGCCATATAGGAACATATAGGCAACATATAGGATCCCATTGAGTTACCCAGCCCTATATGGCATCAAACCCAACCCAGCTGTGCTATATAGGAACCTATAGGCAACATATAGGATCCCATTGAGTTACCCAGCCCTATATATCATATAGCATCAAACCCAACCCAGCTGTGCTATATAGGAACATATAGGATCCCTTTGAGTTACCCAGCCCTATATGGCATCAAACCCAACCCAGCTGTGCTATATAGGAACATATAGGCAACATATAGGATCCCTTTGAGTTACCCAGCCCTATATATCATATAGCATCAAACCCAGCTGTGCTATATAGGAACATATAGGAACATATAGGATCCCTTTGAGTTACCCAGCCCTATATGGCATCAAACCCAACCCAGCTGTGCTATATAGGAACATATAGGAACATATAGGATCCCTTTGAGTTACCCAGCCCTATATGGCATCAAACCCAGCATCCAGCTGTGCTATATAGGAACATATAGGATCCCTTTGAGTTACCCAGCCCTATATGGCATCAAACCCAACATCCAGCTGTGCTATATAGGAACCTATAGGCAACATATAGGATCCCTTTGAGTTACCCAGCCCTATATGGCATCAAACCCAACATCCAGCTGTGCTATATAGGAACCTATAGGCAACATATAGGATCCCTTTGAGTTACCCAGCCCTATATATCATATAGCATCAAACCCAGCTGTGCTATATAGGAACATATAGGAACATATAGGATCCCTTTGAGTCACCCAGCCCTATATATCATATAGCATCAAACCCAACCCAGCTGTGGTCTGGTCCCATCACCGCCTGCTCCCTATGGGGCTCCCTATGGGTCTCCCTATGGGGGTCCCTATGTGCTCTATGGGGTCTCCTGGCTGCTCCTTCACGCCCCCCCCGCGCCCCCTCCCCTATTTCTCCTCTCAGACATAGTGGGCACCCTGCGGCCCGACGAGAAAGCCATCATGACGTACGTGTCCTGCTTCTACCACGCTTTCTCGGGGGCTCAGAAGGTGAGCTCGGATTTTGGGGGGGGGGCTTGGGGGGCGATGGCTGCTGGGTATTATGGGGGGGGGGCTTGGGGGGCAATGCTGCTGTGTGGCTGCTGGGTATTATGGGGAGGGGGCTTTGTGCAATGGCTGCTGGGTATTATGGGGAGGGGGCTTGGGGGCAATGGCTGCTGGGTATTATGGGGAGGGGGCTTGGGGGGCAATGGCTGCTGGGTATTATGGGGGGGGGCTTTGTGCAATGGCTGCTGGGTATTATGGGGGGGGGCTTGGGGGGCAATGGCTGCTGGGTATTATGGGGTGGGGGGCTTGGGGGCAATGGCTGCTGGGTATTATGGGGAGGGGGCTTTGTGCAATGGCTGCTGGGTATTATGGGGGGGGGGCTTTGTGCAATGGCTGCTGGGTATTATGGGGAGGGGGCTTTGTGCAATGGCTGCTGGGTATTATGGGGAGGGGGCTTGGGTGCGATGCTGCTGCATGGCTGCTGGGTATGGGGGGGGTGCAGGTAGATGGAGCTCTGAGACCCCCTATGTGGATCTGAGACCCCCCATGTAGCTGTGAGACCCCCCATGTAGCTCTGAGACCCCCCCTATATAACTCTGAGACCCCCTATGTGGATCTGAGACCCCCCCCTATATAGCTGTGAGACCCCCTATATAGCTCTGAGACCCCCCATGTGGCTTTGAGACCCCCTATGTCGATCTGAGACCCCCCCCATGTAGCTGTGAGACCCCCCCCATGTAGCTGCGAGACCCCCCATGTAGCTCTGAGACCCCCTATATAGCTCTGAGACCCCCCATGCAGCTCTGAGACCCCCTATATAGCTCTGAGACCCCCCCATGCAGCTCTGAGACCCCCCACGTGGCTCTGAGACCCCCCACGTAGCTCTGAGACCCCCCCATGCAGCTCTGAGACCCCCCACGTGGCTCTGAGACCCCCCACGTAGCTCTGAGACCCCCCACGTGGCTCTGAGACCCCCTATGTAACTCTGAGACCCCCTATGTGGATCTGAGACCCCCCCCATGTAGCTCTGAGACCCCCTATGTAGCTCTGAGGCCCCCCATGTAGCTCTGAGACCCCCCATGTAGCTCTGAGACCCCCTATGTGGATCTGAGACCCCCCCATGTAGCTGTGAGACCCCCTATGTGGATCTGAGACCCCCTATGTAGCTGTGAGACCCCCCCTATGTAGCTGTGAGACCCCCTATACAGCTGTGAGACCCCCCCTATATAACTCTGAGACCCCCCATGTGGATCTGAGACCCCCCCTATATAGCTCTGAGACCCCTATACAGCTGTGAGACCCCCCATGTAGCTGTGAGACCCCCCACGTGGCTCTGAGACCCCCCACGTAGCTCTGAGACCCCCCCATGTAGGGCTATGGGGGTCTCCATTGCTGCATCCCCCCCCCCCCCCCCATTTAATACTTCCATCTGATCTATATGGGGGCTCTAACCCCCCCCCCCCCTTTACTATACATAGGGCTATGGGGGTCTCCATTGCTGCATCCCCCCCCCCCCCATTTAATGCTGCCATCAGACCTATAGGGGTTCCTTAACCCCCCCTTTACTCTGGGGGGGCTCCATTGCTGCATCCCCCCCCTCTTAATTCTTCCAATGGTCCTGGGGAAGCCCCCCCCCATTTCACCTGCTTCCAAAGCTCTATTAACCCCCATTGCTCTGCATAGGGCTGAGACCCCCCAGGTGGGATTTGGGGGGGGTGGGCTATGGGGGGGGGGGGGCTGTGCACGGTGACCCCCCCCCCCACTGTGATACCCCCCCCCCCCCAGGCAGAGACAGCGGCCAACAGGATCTGCAAAGTGCTGGCGGTCAACCAGGAGAACGAGCATCTGATGGAGGACTATGAGAAACTGGCGTCCGATGTGAGACCCCTCCCCATTAATACCCCATAGGAGACCCCTCCCCATTAATACAGCACCCCCATGGGAGACCCCTCCCCATTAATACCCCATGGGAGACCCCTCCCCATAAATACCCCATGGGAGACCCCTCCCCATTAATACCACATGGAGACCCCTCCCCATTAATACCCCATGGGAGACCCCTCCCCATTAATACAGCACCCCCATGGGAGACCCCTCCCCATTAATACAGCAACCCCCCATGGGAGACCCCTCCCCATAAATACCCCATGGGAGACCCCTCCCCATTAATACAGCACCCCCATGGGAGACCCCTCCCCATTAATACAGCACCCCCATGGGAGACCCCTCCCCATTAATACCCCATGGGAGACCCCTCCCCATTAACACCCCATGGGAGACCCCTCCCCATTAATACAGCACCCCCATGGGAGACCCCTCCCCATTAATACCCCATGGGAGACCCCTCCCCATTAACAGCCCATGGGAGACCCCTCCCCATTAATACCCCATGGGAGACCCCTCCCCATAAACACAGCACCCCCCCATGGGAGACCCCTCCCCATTAATACCCCATGGGAGACCCCTCCCCATTAATACAGCAACCCCCCATGGGAGACCCCTCCCCATAAATACCCCATGGGAGACCCCTCCCCATTAATACAGCACCCCCATGGGAGACCCCTCCCCATTAATACCCCATGGGAGACCCCTCCCCATTAATACAGCAACCCCATGGGAGACCCCTCCCCATAAATACCCCATGGGAGACCCCTCCCCATATACACACCATGGGAGACCCCTCCCCATCAACACCCCATGGGAGACCCCTCCCCATTAACAGCCCATGGGAGACCCCTCCCCATTAATACCCCATGGGAGACCCCTCCCCATATACACACCATGGGAGACCCCTCCCCATTAATACAGCACCCCCCCCATCAACACAGCACCCCCATTGGGGATGCCACATGAGCCCCCTCCCCATATTCTTAAACCCACCCCCCTATTCCTGCTGCCCCTTAAGTCCCCTCCCATTTGTGATGCCCCTAAGCCCCCCCCCCATTGCTGCCGCCCCCTTCCCCAGCTCCTGCAGTGGATCAGCCACACCATCCCTTGCTGACCCCCCAAGCCCCCTCCCCATGTTCCTAAGCCCACCCCCCATTGCTGCTGCCCCCTAAGCCCCCTCCCCATGTTCCTAAGCCCCCTCCCCATACTCCTAAACCCAATATCTCCCAATCATGGTGCTCCTTAAGCCCCCTCCCCATGCTCCTAAACCCACCACCCCCATTCCTAATGCCCCCCAAGCCCCCTCCCCATTCCCCTAAACCCACCACCCCCATTGATGCTGCCCCCTAAGGCCCCTCCCCATACTCCTAAGCCCACCCCCCCCATTCCTGATGCCCCCTAAGCCCCCTCCCCATGTTCCTAACCCCCCTCCCCATGCCCCTAAGCCCACCCCCCCATTTGTGATGCCCCTAAGCCCCCCCCCCATTGCTGCTTTCCCCCCCCCAGCTCCTGGAGTGGATCAGCCGCACCATCCCTTGCTGACCCCCCAAGCCCCCTCCCCATGTTCCTAAGCCCACCCCCCGCATTGGTGATGCTCCCTAAGCCCCCTCCCCATGTGTTCCTAAGCCCCCTCCCCATACTCCTAAACCCAATATCTCCCCATCATGCTGCTCCTTGACGCCTTAAGCCGCCTCCCCATGCCCCTAAGCCCACCCCCCCCATTTGTGATGCTTCTAAACCCACCACCCCCATTCCTGCTGCCCCCCCAAGCCCCCTCCCCATACTCCTAAACCCAATATCTCCCAATCATGGTGCTCCTTGACGCCTTAAGCCCCCTCCCCCCATGTTCCTAACCCCCCTCCCCATGCCCCTAAGCCCACCCCCCCATTCCTGCTGCCCCCTAATCCCCCTTCCCATGCCCCTAAGCCCACCACCCCCATTGGTGATGCTCCCCAAACCCCCTCCCCATGTTCCTAAGCCCCCTCCCCATTCCCCTAAGCCCCCCCCCCATTGCTGCTTTCCCCCCCCATAGCTCCTGGAGTGGATCAGCCGCACCATCCCTTGCTGACCCCCCAACCCCCCCCCATGTTCCTAAGCCCCCTCCCCATGCCCCTAAGCCCACCACCCCCATTGATGCTGCCCCCTAAGCCCCCTCCCCATACTCTTAAGCCCCCTCCCCATGCTCCTAATCCCTCCCCCCTATTCCTGTTGCCCCCTAACCCTCTCCCCATACTCCTAAGCCCCCTCCCCATGCCCCTTAAGCCCCTTCCCCATGCTCCTAAACCTCCTCCCCATGTTCTTAAACCCCCCCTCCCCTTCCTGCTGGCCCCCTAAGCCCCCTCCCCATACTCCTAAGCCCCCTCCCCATGCTCCTAAGCCCACCCCCCCCATTCCTGATGCCCCCTAAACCCCTTCCCCATGCTCCTAAGCCCCCTCCCCATGCCCCTAAACCCACCACCCCCATTCCTGCTGCTCCCTAAGCCCCTCCCCATACTCCCTGACCCCCTGATGCTTTCTGACCCCCCTCCCCATGCCCCTAAGCCCACCCCCCATTCCTGCTGCCCCCTAACCCCCCTCCCCATACCCTTAAACCCACCCCCCCCATTGCTGCTTTCCCACCCAGCTCCTGCAGTGGATCAGCCGCACCATCCCTTGCTGACCCCCCAAACCCCCTCCCCATGTTCCTAAGCCCCCTCCCCATGCTCCTAAACCCACCACCCCCATTTGTGATGCCCCTAAGCCCCCCCCCATTGCTGCTTTCCCCCCCCAGCTCCTGCAGTGGATCAGCCGCACCATCCCTTGCTGACCCCCCAACCCCCCTCCCCATGCCCCTAAGCCCACCCCCCCCATTTGTGATGCTTCTAAACCCAACCCCCCCATTCCTGCTGCCCCCAAACCCCCTCCCCATACTCCTAAGCCCCCTCCCCATTCCCCTAAGCCCCCCCCATTGCTGCCTCCTCCTTCCCCAGCTCCTGCAGTGGATCAGCCACACCATCCCTTGCTGACCCCCCAAGCCCCCTCCCCATGTTCCTAAGCCCACCACCCCCATTCCTGCTGCCCCCTAACCCCCCTCCCTATGCTCCTAAGCCCCCTCCCCATGCTCCTAAACCCACCCCCCCCATTGGTAATGCCCCCTAAGCCCCCTCCCCATGCCCCTAAGCCCCCCCCATTGCTGCTTTCCCCCCCCAGCTCCTGCAGTGGATCCGCCGCACCATCCCTTGCTGACCCCCCAAGCCCCCTCCCCATGTTCCTAAGCCCACCACCCCCATTCCTGCTGCCCCCTAACCCCCCTCCCTATGCTCCTAAGCCCCCTCCCCATGCTCCTAAACCCACCCCCCCCATTGGTAATGCCCCCTAAGCCCCCTCCCCATGCCCCTAAGCCCCCCCCATTGCTGCTTTCCCCCCCCAGCTCCTGCAGTGGATCCGCCGCACCATCCCTTGCTGACCCCCCAAGCCCCCTCCCCATGTTCCTAAGCCCCCTCCCCATGCCCCTAAGCCCCCCCCCCATTGCTGCTGTCCCCCCCCATAGCTCCTGCAGTGGATCAGCCGCACCATCCCGTGGCTGGAGGATCGCAGCCCCCAGAAAACGATCCAGGAGATGCAGCAGAAACTGGAGGATTTCAGGGATTATCGCAGGGTGCACAAACCCCCCAAAGTGCAGGAGAAATGTCAGCTGGAAATCAACTTCAACACGCTGCAGACCAAGCTCCGGCTCAGCAACAGGCCGGCATTCATGCCATCGGAGGGGAGGATGGTGGCGGTGAGATATGGGGGGATATGGGGCTGCTATGGGGTCTGGGGATATGGGGGTGCTATGGGGTCTGGGGATGTGGGGGGGCTATGGGGGATGCTATGGGGTGGGGGATGCTATGGGGTCTGGGGATATGGGGGATGCTATGGGGGGTTGCTGCCTTCATGCCATCGGAGGGGAGGATGGTGGCGGTGAGATATGGGGGGATATGGGGGATGCTATGGGGTCTGGGGATATGGGGGGGCTATGGGGGATGCTATGGGGTCTAGAGCTATGGGGGGGCTATGGGGGATGCTATGGGGTCTGGGGATATGGGGGGGCTATGGGGTGCGGGGTGCTATGGGGTCTGGGGATATGGGGGGCTATGGGGGATGCTATGGGGTGGGGGATGCTATGGGGTCTGGGGATATGGGGGGGCTATGGGGTCTGGGGATATGGGGGGGGCTATGGGGGATGCTATGGGGGGTTGCTGCCTTCATGCCGTCGGAGGGGAGGATGGTGGCGGTGAGATATGGGGGGATATGGGGGGTGCTATGGGGTCTGGGGATATGGGGGGGCTATGGGGTCTAGAGCTATGGGGGGGCTATGGGGGATGCTATGGGGTCTGGGGATATGGGGGGTGCTATGGGGTCTGGGGATATGGGGGGGCTATGGGGGATGCTATGGGGTCTGGGGATGTGGGGGCTGCTATGGAGTCTAGAGCTATGGGGGATGCTATGGGGGGTTGCTGCCTTCATGCCCTCGGAGGGGAGGATGGTAGCAGTGAGATATGGGGGGATATGGGGTCTGGGGCTATGGGGGGGATGCTATGGGGGGGCTATGGGGTCTGGGGATATGGGGGGATATGGGGGATGCTATGGGGTGGGGGATGCTATGGGGTCTGGGGATATGGGGGGGGCTATGGGGGCTGCTATGGGGTCTAGAGCTATGGGGGATGCTATGGGGGGTTGCTGCCTTCATGCCGTCAGAGGGGAGGATGGTGGCGGTGAGATATGGGGGGATATGGGGGATGCTATGGGGTGGGGGATGCTATGGGGTCTGGGGATATGGGGGGGGCTATGGGGTCTGGGGATATGGGGGGGGCTATGGGGGCTGCTATGGGGTCTAGAGCTATGGGGGATGCTATGGGGGGTTGCTGCCTTCATGCCATCGGAGGGGAGGATGGTGGCAGTGAGATATGGGGGGATATGGGGGATGCTATGGGGGATGCTATGGGGTCTGGGGATATGGGGGGGCTATGGGGGATGCTATGGGGTCTGGGGATATGGGGGGTGCTATGGGGGATGCTATGGGGTCTGGGGATATGGGGGATGCTATGGGGGATGCTATGGGGTCTGGGGATATGGGGGATGCTATGGGGATGCTATGGGGTCTGGGGATATGGGGGGGCTATGGGGGATGCTATGGGGTCTGGGGATATGGGGGGGTGCTATGGGGTCTGGGGATATGGGGGGTGCTATGGGGTCTGGGGATATGGGGGGGCTATGGGGGATGCTATGGGGTCTGGGGATATGGGGGGGCTATGGGGGATGCTATGGGGTCTGGGGATATGGGGGGGGCTATGGGGGATGCTATGGGGTCTGGGGATATGGGGGGGCTATGGGGGATGCTATGGGGTCTGGGGATATGGGGCTGCTATGGGGTCTGGGGATATTGGGGGGGCTATGGGGTGGGGGATGCTATGGGGGGATGCTGTGGGGGGTGCTGCATTCATGCTGTCAGAGGGGAGGATGATGGCGGTGAGATATGGGGGGGGTTGGGGGTCTAGAGCTATTGGGGGGGGCTATGGGGGATGCTATGGGGTCTATGGGAGGAGGGGATGCTATGGGGTCTAGAGCTATGGGGGGTGCTATGGGGGATGCTATGGGGGGTTGCTGCCTTCATGCCGTCAGAGGGGAGGATGGTGGCGGTGAGATATGGGGGGGTTGGGGGTCTAGAGTTATTGGGGGGGGCTATAGGGGGGGCTATGAGGTCTGGAGATATGGGGGGATGCTATGGGAGGAGGGGATGCTATGGTGGGGCTACTATGGGGCACTGGTGCGGGGCCTGCCCCTATATTGGGTCCCATAGGGTCCTGCCCTATAGCTGGGGTGTGCTGTGCCCTATAGGACATCAATATGGGGTGGCAGCACCTGGAGCAGGCAGAGAAGGGCTATGAGGAATGGCTGCTGAACGAGATCCGGCGCCTGGAGAGACTCGATCACCTGGCCGAGAAGTTCAGGCAGAAAGCGTCCATCCATGAGGCATGGACCGAAGGTAACGCTATGGGGCTGGGGGCTATGGGGTCTGTATGGGGTCTGTATGGGGTCTGTATGGGGTCTATGGGGTCTTTATGGGGCCTTTATGGGGTCTTTATGGGGTCTTATGGGGTCTATGGGGCTGAGAAGTTCAAGCAGAAAGCGTCCATCCACGAGGCTGGACTGAAGGTAACGCTATGGGGCTGGGGGCTATGGGGTCTTATGGGGTCCTTATGGGGCCTTTATGGGGTCTATGGGGTCTTTATGGGGCCTTTATGGGGTCTATGGGGTCTTATGGGTCTTTATGGGGTCTATGGGGTCTTTATGGGGCCTTTATGGGGTCTGTAGGGTCTTATGGGGTCTTTATGGGGCCTTTATGGGGTCTATGGGGTCTTTATGGGGCCTTTATGGGGTCTATGGGGTCTTTATGGGGTCTATGGGGTCTTTATGGGTTGTGGGGTCTTATGGGGTCTGTGGGGCTGAGAAGTTCAGGCAGAAAGCGTCCATCCATGAGGCATGGACTAAGGTAATGCTATGGGGCTGGGGATAAGGGTCTTTAAGGGGTCCCCCTTTCCCCCATATTAACCCATATTAACCCCCTTTACCCAAAAACCCCCTCCCCCTTTACCCCAATATATCCCCCATATTAACCCCCTTTACCCCATATCAACCAGCATATTAACCCCCATATACCCCTTACCCCATATCAATCCCCTTTATCCCTATTAACCCCCATATTAACCATTAACCCCTTTACCCCCCATATTAACCCCCATATTAACCCCCTTTATCCATATTAACCCCATATTAACCCCTTATCCCATATTAACCCATACTAACCCCCTTTACCCCATATTATCCCCACATTAACCCCTTTATCCCATATTACCCCCATATTACCCCCTTTACCCCATATTAACCCCCATATTAACCCCCTTATCCCATATTAACCCATATTACCCCCGTATCCCATATTACCCCCCATATTAACCCCCTTTATCCCATATTACCCCCATATTAACCCCCTTTATCCCATATAACCCCATATTAACCCCCTTTATCCCATATTAACCCCCTTTATCCCATATATTACCCCCATATTAACCCCCTTTATCCCATATTAACCCCATATTAACCCCCTTTATCCCATATTATCCCCCATATTAACCCCCTTTACCCCATATTAACCCCTTTCCCCCCTTATTAACCCCATATTAACCCCCTTTTCCCCATATTAACCCCCATATCAACCCCCTTTCCCCCATATTAATCCCCTATTAACCCCCTATTAACCCCACTATCCGTATGGGGCAGGCAAGGAGGCGCTGCTGCAGCACAAGGACTACGAGGCCGCCACGTTATCAGACATCAAAGCGCTGATAAGGAAACACGAGGCCTTTGAGAGCGACCTGGCGGCGCATCAGGATCGAGTGGAGCAGATCGCGGCCATCGCACAGGAGCTCAAGTGCGGCCAGAAATGGGAGCGGGCCCTTTAAGAGGGGGGGGGGGGGGTTGGTTTAAGAGGAGTCTGGCCTTTAAGAGGGGGTGGGGCCTTAAATGGGAGTGGCCCTTTAAGAGGAGCCTGGCCCTTTAAGGGTGCAGGCCCTTTAAGAGGGTGGAGCCATTTAAGAGGAGTCTGGCCCTTTAAGAAGGGTCTGGCCCTTTAAGAGGGGGTGGGGCCTTTAAGAGGTGGGGGGGGCTTTAAGAGGAGTCTGGCCCTTTAAGAGGGGAGGGGGGGAGGTGTTAGGGAGGGGCCTGGCCCTTTAAGAGGGGGTGGCCCTTTAAGAGGGGTCTGGCCCTTTAAGAGAGGGGTTGGGCTTTAAGAGGAGTCTGGCCCTTTAAGAGGGGGGAGGGGCTTTAAGAGGGGGGAGGGGCTTAAGAGGAGCCTGGCCCTTTAAGGGTGCGGGCCCTTTAAGAGGGTGGGGGCATTTAAGAGTAGTCTGGCCCTTTAAGAGGGGTGGGGGCTTTAAGAGGAGCCTGACCCTCTAAGAGGAGCCTGGCCCTTTAAGAGGGGTCTGGCCCTTTAAGAGGGGGTGGCCCCTTTAGGAGGAGGTGGGGCCCTTTAAGAGGGGGGGGGGGCTTTAAGAGGAGTCTGGCCCTTTAAGAGGGGAGGGGGGGAGGTGTTAGGGAGGGGGCTGAGCCCTTTAAGAGGAACCTGGCCCTTTAAGAGGGGTCTGGCCCTTTAAGAGGAGTCTGGCCCTTTAAGAGGGGGGAGGGGCTTTAAGAGGAGCCTGGCCCTTTAAGGGTGCGGGCCCTTTAAGAGGGTGGGGCCATTTAAGAGTAGTCTGGCCCTTTAAGAGGGGGTGGGGGCTTTAAGAGTAGTCTGGCCCTTTAAGAGGAGTCTGGCCCTTTAAGAGGGGTCTGGCCCTTAAATGGGGGTGGGGCCCTTTAAGAGGAGCCTGGCCCTTTAAGGGTACAGGCCCTTTAAGAGAGGGTGGGGCCTTTTAAGAGGGGGCGTGGCCTTATAAGGGGCGGAGCCTTAAAAGGGGCGAGGTTCTAAAGGAGGGTGGTCCCTTTAAGAGGGAATGGGGCCCTTTAAGAGAGGGGACGTGGCCCCTTTAAGAGTGGGCCCCACACGCGCCCCATTGCCTCCCATTGCAGTGAGCTGGATTACTACGACTCCCCCAGCGTCAACTCGCGCTGCCAGAAGATCTGCGACCAATGGGACGTGCTGGGCTCCCTGACCCACAGCCGCAGGGAGGCCCTGGAGGTACCAGGGCTGCCCCATAAGTGGATCTTTGGGACCCCCAACCTGCCCCATAAGTGGTTCCTTAGGACCCCCAACCTGCCCCATAAGTGGATCTTTGGGACCCCCCACCTGCCCCATAAGTGGTTCCTTAGGACCCCCAACCTGCCCCATAAGTGGATCTTTGGGACCCCCAACCTGCCCCATAAGTGGTTCCTTAGGACCCCCAACCTGCCCCATAAGTGGATCTTTGGGACCCCCCACCTGCCCCATAAGTGGTTCCTTATGCCACTTATAAGAGCTGCCCCACAAGTGGCTCTTTGGGACCCCCCACCTGCCCCACAAGTGGCTCTTTGGGGCCCCCCTTCCCTGCCCCGCAAGTGGCTCTTTATGTCCCCCTCTGCCCCACAAGTGGCTCTTTGGAGTCCCCCTTTCCTGCCCCACAAGTGGCTCTTTGGGGTCTGCCCCCCCCCCGCCCCACAAGTGGCTCTTTGAGGACCCCCCCTGCCCCACAAGTGCCCCTCTGTGCCCCACAAGTGGTTCTTTATGCCCCCTCCTGCCCCACAAGTGCCTCTTTGTGCCCCACAAGTGGCTCTTTGGGGTCCCCTCCTGCCCCACAAGTGACTCTTTGGGGTCTTCCCCCCCCCCTTCCCCACAAGTGGCTCTTTGGGACCCCCCTTCCCTGCCTCACAAGTGGCTCTTTATGCCCCCCCCGCCCCACAAGTGTCCCTGTGCCCCACAAGTGCCTCTGTGCCCCACAAGTGTCCCTGTGCCCCACAAGTGTCTGTGCCCCACAAGTGTCTGTGCCCCACAAGTGTCTGTGCCCCACAAGTGTCCCTGTGCCCCACAAGTGCCTCTGTGCCCCACAAGTGTCTGTGCCCCACAAGTGTCCCTGTGCCCCACAAGTGTCCCTGTGCCCCACAAGTGTCTGTGCCCCACAAGTGTCCCTGTGCCCCACAAGTGTCTCTGTGCCCCACAAGTGTCTGTGCCCCACAAGTGTCTGTGCCCCACAAGTGTCCCTGTGCCCCACAAGTGTCTGTGCCCCACAAGTGTCCCTGTGCCCCACAAGTGCCTCTGTGCCCCACAAGTGTCCCTGTGCCCCACAAGTCTCTGTGCCCCACAAGTGTCTGTGCCCCACAAGTCTCTGTGCCCCACAAGTGTCTGTGCCCCACAAGTGTCTGTGCCCCACAAGTGTCCCTGTGCCCCACAAGTGTCCCTGTGCCCCACAAGTGTCCCTGTGCCCCACAGAAAACAGAGAAGCAGCTGGAGACCATCGACGAGCTGCACCTGGAATACGCCAAGAGAGCGGCTCCATTCAACAACTGGATGGAGAGCGCCATGGAGGACCTGCAGGACATGTTCATCGTGCACACCATCGAGGAGATCGAGGTCCTAATTGGCCTTAATTACATGCTAATTAATGTTAATTAGATGTTAATTAGATGCCTGGGGGTCTGCCTGGGGGTCTCCCTTTTTGGAGTCCCCCATAACCCCCCATAAACCAATAACTAACCCCATAACCCCATAACTAACCCTATAACCCCATAACCCCATAACCCCATAACTAACCCCATATAACCCCATAACTAACCCTATAACCCCATAACCCCATAACTAACCCCATAAGCCCATAACTAAGCCCATAACTAACCCCATATAACCCCATATAACCCCATATAACCCATATAACCCCATATAGCCCCATATAACCCCATATAACCCCATATAACCCCATATAACCCCATATAACCCCATATAGCCCCATATAACCCCATATAACCCCGTATAACCCCATATAACCCCATATAACCCCATATAACCCCATATAGCCCCATATAACCCCATATAACCCCGTATAACCCCATATAACCCCATATAACCCCATATAACCCCATATAACCCGTATAACCCCATATAACCCCATATAACCCATAGGGTCTGATAGCCGCCCATAAGCAGTTCATATAGCCCCATAGAACCCCATAGAACCCCATAGCCCTGTAAGTAACCCCATATAGCCCCATAGAACCCCATAACCCCACAACTAACCCCATATCCCCCCATAGAACCCCATAACCCTATACAGCCCCATATAACTCCATATAACCCTATATAACCCCATATAACCCTATACAGCCCTATATAACCCCATAACCCTATATAACCCCATACAACCCCATATAACCCTATAGGGCCTGATGGCGGCCCACGAGTAGTTCATATAGCCCCATAGAACCCCATATAGCCCAATATAACCCCATATAACCCTATACAGCCCCATAAGTAACCCCATATAACCCCATATAACCCTATATAACCCATATAACCCTATACAGCCCCATATAACCCCATATAACCCTATATAACCCCATATAACCCCATAATAACCCCATATAACCCCATATAACCCTATACAGCCCCATATAACCCCATACAACCCCATACAACCCCATAGGGCCTGATGGCCGCCCACGAGCAGTTCATATAGCCCCATATAACCCCATATAACCCCATATAACCCCATATAACCCCATATAGCCTAATATAACCCCATATAACCCTATACAGCCCTATATAACCCCATATAGCCCCATATAACCCCATATAACCCCATATAACCCTATAGGGCCTGATGGCCGCCCACGAGCAGTTCATATAGCCCCATAGAACCCCATATAGCCCCATAGAACCCCATATAACCATATATAACCCCATAGAACCCCATACAACCCCATATAACCCTATAGGGCCTGATGGCGGCCTACGAGCAGTTCATATAGCCCCATAGAACCCCATATAGCCCCATAGAACCCCATACAGCCCTATATAACCCCATATAGCCCCATATAACCCCATATAACCCCATATAGCCCAATATAACCCCATAGAACCCCATATAGCCCAATAGAACCCCATATAACCCTATATAACCCTATAGGGCCTGATGGCGGCCCACGAGTAGTTCATATAGCCCCATAGAACCCCATATAGCCCAATATAACCCCATATAACCCCATAGAACCCCATATAGCCCAATATAACCCCATATAACCCCATATAACCCCATACAACCCCATATAACCCCATATAACCCCATATAGCCCCATATAACCCCATATAACCCCATATAACCCCATATAACCCCATATAACCCCATATAACCCCATATAACCCCATATAACCCTATAGGGCCTGATGGCGGCCCACGAGCAGTTCATATAGCCCCATATAACTCCATATAACCCCATAACCCTATACAGCCCCATATAACCCCATAGAACCCCATAGAACCCCTTATAACCCTATATAACCCCATATAACCCCATACAGCCCTATATAACCCCATATAACCCTATAGGGCCTGATGGCGGCCCACGAGCAGTTCATATAACCCCATAGAACCCCATATAGCCCAATATAACCCCATATAACCTCATATAACCCCATACAACCCCATATAACCCTATATAACCCCATATAACCCCATACAACCCCATATAACCCTATAGGGCCTGATGGCCGCCCACGAGCAGTTCATATAGCCCCATAGGACCCCATATAACCCCATATAGCCCAATATAACCCCATATAGCCCCATATAACCCTATATAACCCCATACAACCCCATATAACCCCATATAACCCCATACAACCCCATATAACCCCATATAACCCCATATAACCCCATACAACCCCATATAACCCCATATAACCCCATATAACCCCATATAACCCCATACAACCCCATATAACCCCATATAACCCTATATAACCCCATATAACCCTATACAGCCCTATATAACCCCATATAACCCCATATAACCCCATATAACCCTATAGGGGCTGATGGCCGCCCACGAGCAGTTCAAGGCGACGCTGCCGGACGCGGACAAGGAACGAGCCGCCATCTTGGGGATCCAGCGGGAGGCGCAACGTGTGGGGGAGACCCACGGCATCAAGATGGCGGCCAACAACCCCTACAGCGCCGTCACCCCACAGCTCATCAACGCCAAGTGGGACAGGGTCCGTGGGGCCGATATGGGGCGGATATGGGGCTATGAGGTGTCTATGGGGCTATGGGGTGGTTATGGGGCGGCTATGGGGCAGCGATGGGGCTGTGGGGTGGTTATGGGGTGGTTATGGGGTTATGGGGTGCTTGTGGGGCGTCTATGGGGCAGCTATGGGGCTATGGGGTGATTATGGAGCAGCTATGGGGCTTTGGGGTATCTATGGGGCTATGGGGTGGTTATGGGGCAGATATGGGGCGGCCAACAACCCCTACAGCGCCGTCACCCCACAGCTCATCAACGCCAAGTGGGACAGGGTCAGTGGGGCCGATATGGGGCAGATATGGGGCTATGGGGTGGTTATGGGGCGGATATGGGGCTATGGGGTGGCTATGGGGTGGTTAGGGGGTGGTTATGGGGCTGTGGGGTGGTTATGGGGTGGCTATGGGGCTGGAACAACCCCTACAGCGCCGTCACCCCACAGCTCATCAACGCCAAGTGGGACAGGGTCAGTGGGGCCGATATGGGGCGGATATGGGGCGGATATGGGGTGGCTATGGAGCAGCTATGGGGTGTCTATGGGGCTATGGGGTGGTTATGGGGCGGCTATGGGGCAGCGATGGGGCTGTGGGGTGGTTATGGAGTGGTTATGGGGTTATGGGGTGGTTATGGGGCAGTTATGGGGCTATGGGGTGGCCAACAACCCCTACTGCGCCGTCACCCCACAGCTCATCAACGCCAAGTGGGACAGGGTCCGTGGGGCCGATATGGGGCAGCTGTGGGGCGGATATGGGGCTGTGGGGTGGTTATGGGGCGGATATGGGGCTATGGGGTGGTTATGGGGCTATGGGGTGGTTATGGGGCGGATATGGGGTGGTTATGGGGCTATGGGGTGGTTATGGGGCAGATATGGGGTGTTTATGGGGCAGTTATGGGGCTATGGGGCGGCCAACAACCCCTACAGCGCCGTCACCCCACAGCTCATCAACGCCAAGTGGGACAGGGTCAGTGGGGCCGATATGGGGCAGCTATGGGGCTATGGGGTGGTTATGGAGCAGCTATGGGGCTATGGGGTATCTATGGGGCTATGGGGTGGCTATGGGTGGTTATGGGGCTGGAACAACCCCTATAGCACCGTCACCCCACAGCTCATCAACGCCAAGTGGGACAGGGTCAGTGGGGCCGATATGGGGCGGATATGGGGCGGATATGGGGCAGCTATGGGGCTATGAGGTGTCTATGGGGCTATGGGGTGGTTATGGGGCGGCTATGGGGCAGCGATGGGGCTGTGGGGTGGTTATGGGGTGGTTATGGGGTTATGGGGTGCTTGTGGGGCGTCTATGGGGCAGCTATGGGGCTATGGGGTGGATATGGAGCAGCTATGGGGCTATGAGGTGTCTATGGGGCTATGGGGTGGCTATGGGTGGTTATGGGGCTGGAACAACCCCTACAGCGCCGTCACCCCACAGCTCATCAATGCCAAGTGGGACAGGGTCAGTGGGGCCGATATGGGGCGGATATGGGGCAGCTATGGGGCTATGGGGTGGTTATGGGGCTATGGGGTGGCTATGGGGCAGCTATGGGGTTGTGGGTTCGCTATGGGGCAGCACTGGGGCAGCTGTGGGGCTATGGGGTGGTTATGGAGCAATTATGGGGCTATGGGGTGGCTATGGGGCAGCTGTGGGGTTGTGGGGCATCTGTGGGTCAGCTATAGGGTTGTGGGGCGTCTATGGGGCAGCCGTGGGGTTGTGGGGCAGCTATGGGGCAGCTATGGGGCGGCTGTGGGGCTATGGGGTGGTTATGGAGCAATTATGGGGCTATGGGGTAGCTATGGGGTAGCTATGGGGTTGTGGGGTGGCTGTGGGGCAGCTGTGGGGTTGTGGGGCATCTATAGGGCAGCTATGGGGTTGTGGGTTCGCTATGGGGCAGCACTGGGGCAGTTATGGGGCTATGGGGTGGCTATGGGGCAGCTATGGGGTTGTGGGGCGTCTATGGGGCAGCTATGGGGTTGTGGGGCGTCTGTGGGGCAGCTGTGGGGTTGTGGGGCATCTATAGGGCAGCTATGGGGTTGTGGGTTCGCTATGGGGCAGCACTGGGGCAGCTGTGGGGCTATGGGGTGGTTATGGAGCAATTATGGGGCTATGGGGTGGCTATGGGGCAGCTATGGGGTTGTGGGGCATCTGTGGGTCAGCTATAGGGTTGTGGGGCGTCTATGGGGCAGCCGTGAGGTTGTGGGTCAGCTATGGGGCAGCTATGGGGCGGCTGTGGGGCTATGGGGTGGTTATGGAGCAATTATGGGGCTATGGGGTGGCTATGGGGCAGCTATGGGGTTGTGGGGCGTCTGTGGGGCAGCTGTGGGGTTGTGGGGCATCTATAGGGCAGCTGTGGGGCAGCTATGGGGCAGCTATGGGGTTGTGGGGCATCTATGGGGCAGCCGTGGGGCAGCAGGACCCCAATGTAACCCCCCATTCCCCCCCATTTCCAGGTGCAGCAGTTGGTTCCGCAGCGCGATGCAGCGCTGCAGGACGAGCAGAACCGGCAGCAATGCAACGAGCGGCTGCGGCGGCAGTTTGCAGCGCAGGCCAACGTCGTGGGGCCGTGGATACAGAACAAGATGGAGGTCGGGCCCGGTGCATTTATTGCAACCACACGGTGCATTTATTGCAGCCCCACGGTGCATTTATTACAACGCCCTGGTGCATTTATTGTAGCCCGGTGGTGCATTTATTGCAGCCCCACGGTGCATTTATTGCAACCCCCACGTTGCATTTATTGCAACCCCGTGGTGCATTTATTGCGCACACACATTGCATTTATTGCAGCCCCACATTGCATTTACTACAACCCTGTGGTGCATTTATTGCAACCCCGCATTGCATTTATTGCAAGCACACGCCACCTGTTGCATTTGTTGCAACCCCACAATGCATTCATTGCACACACACACAGCATTTATTGCATACCCCGCCTGTTGCATTTATTGCACCCCCTTGCATTCATTGCAAACACATTTCATGCACCCCCATTGCCTTTCACACCCTCCTGTTGCATTTCATGCCCCCTTCTCTTGCATTTCCTGCCCCCCTGTTGCAATTTGGGAACCCCCCCATTGCATTTCTTGCCCCCCTTTATTGCATCCTGCATTGCTGCCCCCCTGCAGGAGATCGGCCGCATCTCCCTGGAGCTGCACAGGACCCTGGAGGACCAGCTGCAGCAGCTGCAGCATTTCATGCACCTCCATTGCATTTCATACCCCCCCATTGCATTTCTTGCACCCTTCTCTTGCATTTCACACCCTCTTGTTGCATTTCATGGCCCCCTATTGCATTTCTTGCCTCCATTTATTGCATCCCTGCATTGCTGTCCCGCTGCAGGAGATCGGCCGCATCTCTTTGGAGCTGCATGGGACCCTGGAGGACCAGCTGCAGCAGCTGCAGCATTTCATGCACCTCCATTGCATTTTGTGACCCCTTGTGCCCCTCTCATTGCATTTCATGCACCCCCTGACCCCCCCCCGTTGCATTTCTCGCCCTGCAGGAGATCGGCCGCATCTCCCTGGAGCTGCACAGGACCCTGGAGGACCAGCTGCAGCAGCTGCAGCATTTCATACCCCCCATTGCCTTTCACACCACCCCATTGCATTTCATGGCCCCCCATTGCATTTCATGCACCCCCTGACCCCCCCGTTGCATTTCTCACCCTGCAGGAGATCGGCCGCATCTCCCTGGAGCTGCACGGGACCCTGGAGGACCAGCTGCAGCATTTCATGCACCTCCATTGCATTTCATACCCCCCCATTGCCTTTCACACCCTCTCGTTGCATTTCATGGCCCCCCATTGCATTCCATGCACCCCCTGACCCTCCCGTTGCATTTCTCGCCCTGCAGGAGATCGGCCGCATCTCTTTGGAGCTGCACGGGACCCTGGAGGACCAGCTGCAGCAGCTGCAGCTCTACGAGCGCAGCATCGTGGAGTACAAACCCAACCTGGAGCTGCTGGAGCAGCAGCATCAGCTGGGGCAGGAGGCGCTGATCTTCGACAACAAGCACTCCAACTACACCATGGAGGTGAGTGGGGCACATAGGGGGCAATGTGTGGGGCTGGGGGGGGATATGTGGGGCTGGGGGGGGATATATGGGGGGTATAATATGGGGGGGGCGCTGATCTTCGACAACAAGCACTCCAACTACACCATGGAGGTGAATGGGGCCCATAGGGGGCAATGTGTGGGGCTGGGGGGGGGATATGTGGGGCTGGGGGGGTATATATGGGGCTGGGGGGGCAATACATGGGGCTGGGGGGCAATATATGGGGCAATATGTGGGGCTGGGGGGGGTATAATATGGGGGGGGGTGCTCATCTTCGACAACAAGCACTCCAACTACACCATGGAGGTGAGTGGGGCCCATAGGGGGCAATGTGTGGGGCTGGAGGGGGATATGTGGGGCTGGGGGGGTATATATGGGGCAATATATGGGGCTGGAGGGACAATATGTGGGGCTGGCGGGGTATATATGGGGCTGGAGGGGCAATATATGGGGCTGGGGAGGGTATATATGGGGCTGGGGGGGTATAATATGGGGGGGGCGCTGATCTTTGACAACAAGCACTCCAACTACACCATGGAGGTGAATGGGGCCCTATAGGGGGCAATATATGGGGCTGGAGGGCGATATGTGGGGCTGGAGGGGCAATATATGGGGCTGGGGAGGTATATATGGGGCTGGGGGGGCATAACATGGGGTGGGCTTGGGGGGGAAGCCTAACATGGGGGGCATCCTGTGGTACCAGGCCCCCCTTTAGTGCCCCCTCCCCCCCCCCCACATTAATTAACCTGTCCCCCCCATTAATTAACCTGCCCCCATTAATTAATTTGCCCCCCCCAGTAATTACCCTGCCCCCCCATTAATTACCCTGCCCCCCCATTAATTACCCTGCCCCCCATTAATTAACCTGCTCCCCCATTAATTACCCTGCCCCCCCATTAATTAACCTGCCCCCATTAATTACCCTGCCCCCCATTAATTAACCTGCCCCCATTAATTACCCTGCCCCCCCATTAATTACCCTGCCCCCCATTAATTACCCTGCCCCCCCATTAATTAACCTGCCCCCATTAATTACCCTGCCCCCCATTAATTAACCTGCCCCCCCATCACCCTGCCCCCCCATTAATTAACCTGCCCCCCCCCCATTAATTACCCTGCCCCCCATTAATTAACCTGCCCCCCCATCACCCTGCCCCCCCATTAATTAACCTGCCCCCCCCATTAATTACCCCTGCCCCCCCATTAATTAACCTGCCCCCCCATTAATTAACCTGCCCCCCCATTAATTACCCTGCCCCTCATTAATTAACCTGCTCCCCCATTAATTAACCTTTCATTAATTTGCCCCCCCCATTAATTACCCTGCCCCCCCATTAATTAACCTGCCCCCCCCATTAATTACCCTGCCACCCCATTAATTAACCTGCCCCCCATTAATTACCCTGCCCCATTAATTACCCTGCCCCATTAATTACCCTTTAATTAATTAACCTTTAATTAATGAACGCAGCACATCCGCGTGGGCTGGGAGCAGCTGCTGACCACCATCGCCAGAACCATCAACGAGGTGGAGAATCAGATCCTGACCCGCGACGCCAAAGGGATCAGCCAGGATCAGATGCACGAGTTCAGGGCGTCCTTCAACCACTTCGACAAGGTGGGGGATACAGAGACCCCCCCCCAATTAAAGACCCCCCCCCAATTACAGACCCCCCCCCCAATTAAAGACCCCCCCCCAATTAAGGACCCCCCCCATCCATAGAAACCCCCCCATCATGCAGGAGTTCAGGGCGTCCTTCAACCACTTCGACAAGGTGGGGGATACAGAGACCCCCCCAGTTAGAGACACCCCCCCAATTAAAGACCCCTCCCCAATTAAAGACCCCTCCCCAATTAAAGACCCCCCCCAATTAAAGACCCCCCCCCAATTAGAGACCCCCCCCCAATTAAAGACCCCCCCCCAAAGACCCCCATTCATCCATAGAGCCCCCCATCATGCACAAGTTCAGGGCGTCCTTCAACCACTTTGACAAGGTGGGGGATACAGAGACCCCCCCCCCAATTAGAGACCCCCCCCAATTAAAGACAACCCCCCATTAAAGACCCCCCCCCAATTAAAGACCCCCCCCCCAAAGACCCCCATTCATCCATAGAAACCCCCCCATCATGCAGGAGTTCAGGGCGTCCTTCAACCACTTCGACAAGGTGGGGGATACAGAGAGACCCCCCCCCAATTAGAGACCCCCCCCCCCATTAAAGACCCCCCCCAATTAAAGACCCCCCCCAAAGACCCCCATTCATCCATAGAGCCCCCCATCATGCACGAGTTCAGGGCGTCCTTCAACCACTTCGACAAGGTGGGGGCCCATGAAGACCCCCCCCCAATTAGAGACCCACCCCCAATTAGAGACCCCGCCCCAATTAAAGACCCCTCCTCATTAGAGACCTGCCCCATCCATAGATACTCCCCCATCATGCAGGGGTTCAGGGCGTCCTTCAACCACTTCGATAAGGTGGGGGCACATGAAGACCCCCCCCAATTAAAGACCCCCCACCAATTAAAGACCCCCCCCAATTAAAGACCTACCCCCCAAAAGACCCCCATTCATCCATAGAGCCCCCCATCATGCAGGAGTTCAGGGCGTCCTTCAATCACTTCGACAAGGTGGGGGATACAGAGACCCCCCCCCAATTAGAGACAACCCCCCATTAGAGACCCCCCCCATCATTAGAGACCACCCCCCCCATCATGCAGGAGTTCAGGGCGTCCTTCAACCACTTTGATAAGGTGGGGGCTGCAGAGACCCCCCCCCAATTAGAGACCCCCCCCAATTAAAGACCCCTCCCCATTAGAGACCCCACACCTCCCTATTACAGACCCCCATTCATCCATAGAGCCCCCCATCATGCACGAGTTCAGGGCGTCCTTCAACCACTTCGACAAGGTGGGGGATACAGAGACCCCCCCCCAATTAAAGACCCCCCCCCCCATCCAATTAAAAACAACCCCCATTAGAGACCCCTACCTATCCGAAGACCCCCACCATTAGAAACCACCCCCCCCATCATGCAGGAGTTCAGGGCGTCCTTCAACCACTTCAACAAGGTGGGGGCTACATAGAAAGACCCCCCCCCAATTAAAGACCCCCCCCCCTACCCTGCAGACACCCCCATCCAAAGACCCCCCCCCCATTCACAGACCCCAAATTGGACCCCCCCCCCCCCCCCCCCCCAAATACTGGACCCTCCCCTTCCCCAATATTGAACCCTCCCTCCCCCATATTGGGTCCCCCCCATATTGGATTTCCCCCCTCCCCACTATCAGACCCCCCCCCCACTATCGGACCCCCCCCCAATATCGGACCCCCCCCACCAATCACTGTCCCCCCCCCCAGGATCACTGTGGGTCTCTGGGCCCGGAGGAGTTCAAGGCGTGTCTGATCAGTTTGGGTTACGACGTGGAGAACGACCGGCAGGTGGGGACGAACTCTGCTTCCTCCTCTCCTCTTCCTCTTCCTCCCCCACATCCTCTTCCTCTTCCTTCCTCCTCCTCATCCTCTTCCTCCTCTTCTTCCCCTTCCTCTTCCTCCCCCTCATCCACCTCCTTCTCTTCCTCTTCCTCCTCTTCCTTCATCCTCTTCCTCTTCCCCTTCCTCCCCCACTCCTCTTCCTCTTCCCCTTCCTCTTCCTCCCCCCACTTCCTCTTCCTCCTTCCTCCCCCACTTCCTCTCTCCTCCTCCTTCCTCCTCCTCACCACTTCCTCTCTCTTTTCTCCTCCTCTTCTTCACTCCTCCTCTTCCTCCCCCTCATCCACATCCTCCTCTTCCTCCTCCCCCTCCTCTTCCTCTCCTTCCTCCTCTCCTTCCTCTTCCTCTTCCCCTTCCTCTTCCTCCCCCTCATCCACCTCCTCCTCTTCCTCTTCCTCCCCCACTTCCTCTTCCTCCTCCTCTTCCTTCATCCTCTTCCTCCTCTCCTTCCTCTTCCTCACCCACTTCCTCCTTCTCTTCCTCCTCCTCTTCTTCCCTCTCTTCCTCCTTCCTTTTCCTCCCCCTCATCCACCTCTTCCTCTTCCTCCTCCCCTTCCTCTTCATCTTCCCCTTCCTCCTCTTCCTCTTCCCCTTCCTCTCCTTCCTCCTCCTCCTCCTCTTCCTCCTCCTTCCTCTTCCTCCTCTCCTTCCTCTTCCCCTTCCTCCTCCTCTTCCTTCATCCTCCTCCTCTTCTTCCCTCTTTTCCTCCTTCCTCTTCCTCCCCCTCCTCCTCTTCCTCTTCCCCTTCCTCTTCCTCTCCTTTCTCTTCTTCCCCCACTTCCTCCTCCTCCTCTTCCTTCTTCCTCCTCATCCTCTTCCTCCCCCTCGTCCACCTCTTCCCCTTCCTCTCCCACTTTCTCTTCCCCTTCCTCTTCCTCCCCCACTTCCTCCTCTTCTTCCCTCTCTTCCTCCTCCTCTTCCTCCTATTCCTCCTCTTCTTCCTCCCCCTTTTTCCTCTTCTTCCTCCCCCTCCTCCTCCTCCTCTTCCTCTTTTTCTTCCTCTTCCTCTTCCTCTTCCTCCTCCTATTCGTCCTCTTCTTCCTCCCCCTCTTCCTCTCCCTCCTCCTCCTCCTCTT
>NW_028188988.1:47918-85782 GCF_054131305.1 Coturnix japonica
TATGGGGTGGACCCAATATGGGGAGGGGGGGTTCAATATAGGGGGGCATAGGGGGGGATCTGCGAGGGGGGGTCTTTGGATAGGGGGGTCTGCAGGGTAAGGGGGGGTAGGTTCATAATTGGGAGGGGCCTTTAATTGGGGGGGGTCTTTAATTGGGGCGGGGGGGTCTTTAATTGGGGGGGGGTCTTTGTAGCCCCCACCTTGTCGAAGTGGTTGAAGGACGCCCTGAACTCCTGCATGATGGGGGGCTCTATGGATGAATGGGGGTCTGTAATAGGGAGGTGTGGGGTCTCTAACTGGGGGGGGTCTCTAATTGGGGGGGGTCTTCATGTGCCCCCACCTTATCGAAGTGGTTGAAGGACGCCCTGAACTCGTGCATCTGCTCCTGGCTGATCCCTTTGGCGTCGCGGGTCAGGATCTGATTCTCCACCTCGTTGATGGTTCTGGCGATGGTGGTCAGCAGCTGCTCCCAGCCCACGCGGATGTGCTGCGTTCATTAAAGGTTAATTAATGGGGCAGGTTAATTAATGGGGGGCAGGTTAATTAATGGGGGGGCAGGGTAATTAATGGGGGGGCAGGGTAATTAATGGGGGGGGGGCACTAAAGGGGAGCCTGGGGCCATAGGATGCCCCCTATGTTAGGCCCCCCCCCAAGCCCACCCCATGTTATGCCCCCATATATACCCCCCCCAGCCCCATATATTGCCCCTCAGCCCCACATATTGCCCCTTCCAGCTCCATATATACCCCCACAGCCCCATATATACCCCCCAGCCCCACACATTGCCCCCTATACGGCCCCATTCACCTCCATGGTGTAGTTGAAGTGCTTGTTGTCCAAGACCAGGGCCCCCCCCATATTATACCCCCCCAGCCCCACATATTGCCCCATATATACCCCCCCAGCCCCATATATTGTCCCCCAGCCCCATATATTGCCCCCTCAGCCCCACATATCCCCCCCCAGCCCCACACATTGCCCCCTATGTGCCCCACTCACCTCCATGGTGTAGTTGGAGTGCTTGTTGTCGAAGATGAGCGCCTCCTGCCCCAGCTGATGCTGCTGCTCCAGCAGCTCCAGGTTGGGTTTGTACTCCACGATGCTGCGCTCGTAGAGCTGCAGCTGCTGCAGCTGGTCCTCCAGGGTCCCGTGCAGCTCCAAAGAGATGCGGCCGATCTCCTGCAGGGCGAGAAATGCAACGGGGGGGTCAGGAGGTGCATGAAATGCAATGAGATGGTATGAAAGGCAATGGGGGTGCATGAAATGCTGCAGCTGCTGCAGCTGGTCCTCCAGGGTCCCGTGCAGCTCCAAAGAGATGCGACCGATCTCCTGCAGGGTGAGAAATGCAACGGGGGGGGGGTCAGGGGGTGCATGAAATGCAACGAGAGGGTGTGAAAGGCAATGGGGGGGTATGAAAGGCAATGGGATGGTATGAAAGGCAATGGAGGTGCATGAAATGCTGCAGCTGCTGCAGCTGGTCCTCCAGGGTCCCGTGCAGCTCCAGGGAGATGCAGCCGATCTCCTGCAGGGGGGCAGCAATGCAGGATGCAATAAAGGGGGGTAAGAAATGCAATGGGGGGGTTCCCAAATTGCAACAGGGGGGCAGGAAATGCAACGAGAGGGTGTGAAAGGCAATGGGGGTGCATGAAATGGGTTTGCAATAAATGCAAGGGGGTGCAATAAATGCAACAGGCGGGGTATGCAATAAATGCTGTGTGTGTGTGCAATGAATGCATTGTGGGGTTGCAACAAATGCAACAGGTGGCGTGTGCTTGCAATAAATGCAATGTGGGGTTGCAATAAATGCACCACAGGGTTGCAGTAAATGCACCGTGGGGCTGCAATAAATGCACCGTGATGTTGCAATAAATGCACCACGGGGTTGCAATAAATGCAAAGTGGGGTTGCAATAAATGCACCGCAGGGCTGCGATAAAAGCAATGTGGGGTTGTAATAAATGCAATGTGGGGCTGCAATAAATGCACAGTGCGGTTGCAATAAATGCACCGTGGGGCTGCAATAAATGCACCATGGGGCTTCAATAAATGCACCATGGGGTTGCAATAAATGCAATGTGGGGCTGCAATAAATGCACCGTGATGTTGCAATAAATGCACCGTGGGGCTGCAATAAATGCACCATGGGGCTGCAATAAATGCACCATGGGGTTGCAATAAATGCAATGTGGGGCTGCAATAAATGCACCGTGGGGTTGCAATAAATGCACCATGGGGTTGCAATAAATGCACCGCGGGGCTGCAATAAATGCACCGTGGGGTTGCAATAAATGCACTGGGCCCGACCTCCATCTTGTTCTGTATCCACGGCCCCACGACGTTGGCCTGCGCTGCAAACTGCCGCCGCAGCCGCTCGTTGCATTGCTGCCGGTTCTGCTCGTCCTGCAGCGCTGCATCGCGCTGCGGAACCAACTGCTGCACCTGGAAATGGGGGGGAATGGGGGGTTACATTGGGGTCCTGCTGCCCCACGGCTGCCCCATAGACGCCCCACAACCCCATAGCTGCCCCATAGCTGCCCCATAGCTGCCCCATAATTGCTCCATAACCACCCCATAGCCCCACAGCTGCCCCAGTGCTGCCCCATAGTGAACCCACAACCCCATAGCTGCCCTATAGATGCCCCACAACCCCACAGCTGCCCCACAGACGCCCCACAACCCCATAGCTGCCCCACAGCTGCCCCATAGCCCCATAACCGCCCCATAGCCCCATAGCCACCCCATAGACACCCCACAACCCCATAGCTGCCCCATAGATGCCCCACAACACCCCATATCCTCCCCATAGCCACCCCATAGCTGCCCCATAGCCACCCCATAACCCCATAGCTGACTCATAGCTGCCCCATAGCCACCCCATAGCCCCATAACTGCCCCATAGCCACCCCACAACCTCATTGCTGCCCCATAAACACCCCATAGCCACCCCATATCCATCCCACAACCCCATAGCTGCCCCATAGCCACCCCAAAGCCCCATAACCGCTCCATAACCACCCCATAGCCCCACAGCCGCCCCATAGCTGTCCTATATCCGCCCCATATCCGCCCACTGACCCTGTCCCACTTGACATTGATGAGCTGTGGGGTGACGGCGCAGTAGGGGTTGTTGGCCGCCCCATAGCCCCATAACTGCCCCATAACCACCCCATAACCCCATAACCACTCCATAACCACCCCACAGCCCCATCGCTGCCCCATAGCCGCCCCATAACCACCCCATAGCCCCATAGACACCCCATAGCTGCTCCATAACCACCCCATAGCCCCATAGCTGCCCCACAACCACCCCATAACCCCATAACCACCCCATAAGCACCCCATAGCCCCATATCCACTGACCCTGTCCCACTTGGCGTTGATGAGCTGTGGGGTGACGGCGCTGTAGGGGTTGTTGGCCGCCATCTTGATGCCGTGGGTCTCCCCCACACGTTGCGCCTCCCGCTGGATCCCCAAGATGGCGGCTCGTTCCTTATCAGCGTCCGGCAGCGTCGCCTTGAACTGCTCGTGGGCGGCCATCAGCCCCTATAGGGTTATATGGGGTTATATGGGGTTATATGGGGTTATATGGGGTTCTATGGGGCTATATGGGGTTATATGGGGTTATATGGGGTTATATGGGGTTATATGGGGCTATATGGGGTTATATGGGGCTATATGGGGTTATATAGGGCTGTATAGGGTTATATGGGGTTCTATGGGGCTATATGGGGTTCTATGGGGCTATATGAACTGCTCGTGGGCGGCCATCAGGCCCTATGGGGTTATATGGGGTTATATGGGGCTATATGGGGCTATATGGGGTTATATGGGGTTATATAGGGTTATATGGGGTTATATGGGGCTATATGGGGTCCTATGGGGCTATATGAACTGCTCGTGGGCCGCCATCAGGCCCTATGGGGTTATATGGGGTTATATGGGGTTATATGGGGTTATATGGGGCTATATAGGGCTGTATGGGGTTATATAGGGTTATATGGGGTCATATAGGGTTATATGGGGTTATATGGGGTTATATGGGGCTATATGGGGCTATATGGGGTTCTATGGGGCTATATGAACTGCTCGTGGGCCGCCATCAGGCCCTATAGGGTTATATGGGGTTATATAGGGCTGTATAGGGTTATATGGGGTTCTATGGGGCTATATGAACTGCTCGTGGGCCGCCATCAGGCTCTACAGGGTTATATGGGGTTATACAGGGTTACTTATGGGGCTGTATAGGGTTATATGGGGCTATATAGGGTTATATGGGTTTCTATGGGGCTATATGAACTGCTTGTGGGTGGCTATCAGGCCCTATAGGGTTATATGGGGTTATACAGGGTTACTTATGGGGCTGTATATGGTTATATGGGGTAATATGGGGTTATATGGGGATATATGAACTGCTCGTGGGCGGCCATCAGACCCTATAGGGTTATATGGGGTTATATGGGGTTATATAGGGTTATATGGGGCTATATGGGGTTATATGGGTTATATGGGGTTATATGGGGTTATATGGGGTTATATGGGGTTATGGGTTTAGTTATGGGGTTAGTTATGGGGTTATGGGGTTAGTTATGGGGTTATAGGGTTATAGGGTTAGTTATGGGGTTATAGGGTTAGTTATGGGGTTATAGGGATAGTTATGGGGTTATAGGGTTATAGGGTTAGTTATGGGGTTATAGGGATAGTTATTGGTTTATGGGGGGTTATGGGGGACTCCAAAAAGGGAGACCCCCAGGCAGACCCCCAGGCATCTAATTAACATCTAATTAACATTAATTAAGATCCAATTAAGGCTAATTAGGACCTCGATCTCCTCGATGGTGTGCACGATGAACATGTCCTGCAGGTCCTCCATGGCGCTCTCCATCCAGTTGTTGAATGGAGCCGCTCTCTTGGCGTATTCCAGGTGCAGCTCGTCGATGGTCTCCAGCTGCTTCTCTGTTTTCTGTGGGGGGAGACGGGAACTTGTGGGGCACAGACACTTGTGGGGCACAGAGAGACACTTGTGGGGCACAGGGACACTTGTGGGGCACAAAGAGGCACTTGTGGGGCACAGAGACACTTGTGGGGCACAGGGACACTTGTGGGGCACAGGGACACTTGTGGGGCACAGACACTTGTGGGGCACAGGGACACTTGTGGGGCACAGGGACACTTGTGGGGCACAGACACTTGTGGGGCACAGACACTTGTGGGGCACAGAGAGACACTTGTGGGGCACAGACACTTGTGGGGCACAGAGAGACACTTGTGGGGCACAGACACTTGTGGGGCACAGAGAGACACTTGTGGGGCACAGAGAGACACTTGTGGGGCAGGGGGGGACGTAAAGAGCCACTTGAGGGGCAGGGAAGGGGGGTCCCAAAGAGCCACTTGTGGGGCACAAAGAGGCACTTGTGGGGCAGGGAAAGGGGACTCCAAAAGAGCCACTTGTGGGGCACAGAGGGAGCCCCAAGGAGCCACTTGTGGGGCAGGAAAGGGGCCTAAAGAGCCACTTATGGGGCCCCAAAGAGCCCCTTGTGGGGCAGGGAAGGGGGCAGACCCTGAAAAGCCACTTGTGGGGCAGGTTGGGGGTCCCAAAGAGCCACTTGTGGGGCAGGTGGGGGCCCCAAAGAGCCACTTGTGGGGCACAAAGAGGCACTTGTGAGGCAGGGAGGGGGGAAGGGGGGGGACCCCAAAGAGCCACTTGTGGGGCAGGGAAAGGGGACTCCAAAGAGTCACTTGTGGGGCACAGAGAGGAACTTGTGGGGCAGGGGGGGTCCCAATGAGCCACTTGTGGGGCGGGGGGGGGGGGATATGGGGGGGATGAGGGGGACATAAAGAGCCACTTGTGGGGCAGGTTGGGGGTCCTAAGGAACCACTTGTGGGGCAGGTTGGGGGTCCCAAAGATCCACTTATGGGGCAGGTTGGGGGTCCCAAAGATCCACTTGTGGGGCAGGTTGGGGGTCCCAAAGATCCACTTATGGGGCAGGTTGGGGATCCTAAGGAACCACTTATGGGGCAGGTTGGGGGTCCTGAGGAACCACTTGTGGGGCAGGTTGGGGGTCCCAAAGAGCCACTTGTGGGGCAGGTTGGGGGTCCTAAGGAACCACTTATGGGGCAGGTTGGGGGTCCTAAGGAACCACTTATGGGGCAGGTTGGGGGTCCTAAGGAACCACTTGTGGGGCAGGTTGGGGGTCCTAAGGAACCACTTATGGGGCAGGTTGGGGGTCCTAAGGAACCACTTATGGGGCAGGTTGGGGGTCCTAAGGAACCACTTGTGGGGCAGGTTGGGGGTCCCAAAGATCCACTTATGGGGCAGGTTGGGGGTCCTAAGGAACCACTTATGGGGCAGGTTGGGGGTCCCAAAGATCCACTTATGGGGCAGCCCTGGTACCTCCAGGGCCTCCCTGCGGCTGTGGGTCAGGGAGCCCAGCACGTCCCATTGGTCGCAGATCTTCTGGCAGCGCGAGTTGACGCTGGGGGAGTCGTAGTAATCCAGCTCACTGCAATGGGAGGCAATGGGGCGCGTGTGGGGCCCACTCTTAAAGGGGCCACGTCCCCTCTCTTAAAGGGCCCCATCCCCCTCTTAAAGGGGCCACCCTCCTTTAGAACCTCGCCCCTTTTAAGGCTCCGCCCCTTATAAGGCCACGCCCACTCTTAAAGGGGCCACCCCCTCTTAAAGGCCCCGCCCCCTCTTAAAGGGGCCACCCCCCTTTTTAAGGCCCTGCCCCCTCTTAAAGGGGTCAGTGCCCCTTCAAGGCCCCCACCCCTTTAAGGCCCCACCCACTCTTAAAGGGCCAGGCTCCTCTTAAAGCCCCCCCCCCCCCCCCCTTAAAGGGCCACCCCCACTTAAGGGCCCCCCCCCCCTTAAAGGGCCAGACTCCTCTTAAAGGGCCCACCCCCTCTTAAAGGGCCAGACTACTCTTAAATGGCCTCACCCTCTTAAAGGGCCCGCACCCTTAAAGGGCCAGACTCCTCTTAAAGGGGCCACCCCTTCTTAAAGGACCCCCCACCCCTCTCTTAAAGGGCCAGGCTCCTCTTAAAGCCCCCCCCTCCCCCCTTAAAGTGCCCCACCCCCTCTTAAAGGGCCACACCCTTCTTAAAGGGCCAGACCCTTCTTAAAGGGCCAGGCTCCTCTTAAAGGGCCAGGCTCCTCTTAAAGGGCCAGACCCCTCTTAAAGGGCCAGGCTCCTCTTAAAGGGCCAGACCCCTCTTAAAGGGCCAGACCCCTCTTAAATGCCCCACCCCCTTAAAGGGCCCCACCCTCTTAAAGCCCCCCCCCTCTTAAAGGGCCAGGCCCCTCTTAAAGGGCCAGGCTCCTCTTGAAGCCCCCCCCTCTCTTAAAAGGGCCCACCCCCCTCCCTAACACCTCCCCCCCCCCACCTCTTAAAGGGCCAGGCTCCTCTTAAAGGGCCAGACCCCTCTTAAAGGGCCAGGCTCCTCTTAAAGGGCCAGACCCATTTAAAGCCCCACCCCCTCTTAAAGGGCCAGACCCTTCTTAAAGGGCCAGACCCCTCTTAAACCAACCCCCCCCCCCCGTCTTAAAGGGCCCGCTCCCATTTCTGGCCTCACTTGAGCTCCTGTGCGATGGCCGCGATCTGCTCCACTCGATCCTGATGCGCCGCCAGGTCGCTCTCAAAGGCCTCGTGTTTCCTTATCAGCGCTTTGATGTCTGATAACGTGGCGGCCTCGTAGTCCTTGTACTGCAGCAGCGCCTCCTTGCCTGCCCCATACGGATAGTGGGGTTAATAGGGGGTTAATAGGGGGGAAAGGGGGTTAATATGGGGGAAAGGGGGTTAATATGAGGTAAAGGGGGGTTAATATGGGGTTAATATGGGGTTAATATGGGGTAAAGGGGGTTAATATGGGGTAAAGGGGGTTGATATGGGGTAATGGGGGTTAATATGGGGTAAAGGGGGGTTAATATAGGGGAAAGGGGGTTAATATGGGGGTTAATATGGGGTAAAGGGGGTTAATATGGGGTTTATATGGGGGAAAGGGGGGTTAATATGGGGTAATGGGGGTTAATATGGGGGAAAGGGGGGACCCCATAAAGACCCCATATCCCCCAGCCCCATAGCATTACCTTCAGTCCAGGCCTCGTGGATGGACGCTTTCTGCCTGAACTTCTCAGCCCCATAGACCCCATAGACCCCATAAAGGCCCCATAGACCCCATACAGACCCCATAAGACCCCATATCCCCCAGCCCCATAGCGTTACCTTCGGTCCAGGCCTCGTGGATGGACGCTTTCTGCCTGAACTTCTCAGCCCCATAGACCCCATAAGACCCCCTAGACCCCATAAAGACCCCCTAGACCCCATAAAGACCCCATAGACCCCATACAGACCCCATAGACCCCATAAAGGCCCCATAAAGACCCTATAGCCCCCAGCCCCATAGCGTTACCTTCAGTCCAGGCCTCGTGGATGGACGCTTTCTGCCTGAACTTCTCAGCCCCACAGACCCCATAGACCCAATAAAGGCCCCATAAAGACCCCATAGACCCCATATAGACCCCATAAGACCCCATATCCCCCAGCCCCATAGCGTTACCTTCAGTCCAGGCCTCGCGGATGGACGCTTTCTGCCTGAACTTCTCAGCCCCATAGACCCCATAAAGGCCCCATGAAGACCCCATAGACCCCATAAACCCCATAAGACCCCAAACCCCCTTAACCCCCAGCCCCATAGCGTTACCTTCGGTCCAGGCCTCGTGGATGGACGCTTTCTGCTTGAACTTCTCAGCCCCATAGACCCCATAGGACCCCATAAAGGCCCCATAAAGACCCCATAGACCCCATAAGACCCCATAAAGACCCCATAAAGACCCCATAGACCCCATAAAGGCCCCATAAGACCCCATATCCCCCAGCCCCATAGCGTTACCTTCGGTCCATGCCTCATGGATGGACGCTTTCTGCCTGAACTTCTCAGCCCCATAGACCCCATAAGACCCCATAAAGGCCCCATAAAGACCCCATAGACCCCATACAGACCCCATACAGACCCCATAGCCCCCAGCCCCATAGCGTTACCTTCGGTCCAGGCCTTGTGGATGGACGCTTTCTGCCTGAACTTCTCAGCCCCATAGACCCCATAAGACCCCATAGACCCCATAAAGGCCCCATAAAGACCCCATAGACCCCATACAGACCCCACAGACCCCATATAGACCCCATAAGACCCCATATCCCCCAGCCCCATAGCGTTACCTTCGGTCCAGGCCTCGTGGATGGACGCTTTCTGCCTCAATTTCTCAGCCCCATAGACCCCATAGACCCCATAAAGGCCCCATAAAGACCCCATAGACCCCATATAGACCCCATAGACCCCATAAAGGCCCCATACAGACCCCATAGCCCCCAGCCCCATAGCGTTACCTTCGGTCCAGCCCTCGTGGATGGACGCTTTCTGCCTGAACTTCTCGGCCAGGTGATCGAGTCTCTCCAGGCGCCGGATCTCGTTCAGCAGCCATTCCTCATAGCCCTTCTCTGCCTGCTCCAGGTGCTGCCACCCCATATTGATGTCCTATAGGGCACAGCACACCCCAGCTATAGGGCAGGATCCTATGGGACCCCATTATAGGGGCAGGATCCTATGGGACCCCATTATAGGGGCAGGCCCCGCACCAGTGCCCCATAGTAGCCCCCCCATAGCATCCCCTCCTCCCATAGCGGCCCCCCCCCCCCATAGCTCTAGACCCCATAGCAGCCCCATATCCCCAGACCCCATAGCCCCCCCCATATCCCCAGACCCCCAACCCCCCCCATATCTCACCGCCACCATCCTCCCCTCTGACGGCATGAAGGCAGCAACCCCCCATAGCACCCCCCATAGCTCTAGACCCCATAGCATCCCCCATAGCCCCCCCATAGCCCCAGACCCCATAGCATCCCCCATAGCCCCCCCATAGCCCCAGACCCCATAGCATCCCCCATAGCCCCCCCATATCCCCAGACCCCATAGCATCCCCCATAGCCCCCCCATATCCCCAGACCCCATAGCATCCCCCATATCCCCAGACCCCCAACCCCCCCATATCTCACCGCCACCATCCTCCCCTCCGACGGCATGAAGGCAGCACCCCCCCATAGCATCCCCCCCATAGCATCCCCCACCCCATAGCCCCCCCCATATCCCCAGACCCCATAGCACCCCCCATAGCCCCCCCATATCCCCAGACCCCATAGCATCCCCCATAGCCCCCCCATATCCCCAGACCCCATAGCACCCCCCATAGCCCCCCCATATCCCCAGACCCCATAGCACCCCCCATAGCCCCCCCATATCCCCAGACCCCATAGCATCCCCCCCCATATCTCACCGCCACCATCCTCCCCTCCGATGGCATGAAGGCAGCAACCCCCCATAGCATCCCCCATAGCTCTAGACCCCATAGCATCCCCCATAGCCCCCCCATAGCTCTAGACCCCATAGCATCCCCCCATAGCAGCCCCCACCCCATAGCAGCCCCCATAGCATCCCCCATAGCATCCCCCATAGCCCCAGACCCCATAGCAGCCCCGTATCCCCAGACCCCATAGCATCCCCCATAGCCCCAGACCCCATAGCCCCCCCATATCCCCAGACCCCATAGCATCCCCCATATCCCCAGACCCCATAGCAGCCCCATATCCCCAGACCCCATAGCACCCCCATATCCCCCCATATCTCACCGCCACCATCCTCCCCTCTGACGGCATGAAGGCCGGCCTGTTGCTGAGCCGGAGCTTGGTCTGCAGCGTGTTGAAGTTGATTTCCAGCTGACATTTCTCCTGCACTTTGGGGGGTTTGTGCACCCTGCGATAATCCCTGAAATCCTCCAGTTTCTGCTGCATCTCCTGGATCGTTTTCTGGGGGCTGCGATCCTCCAGCCACGGGATCGTGCGGCTGATCCACTGCAGGAGCTGGCGGGGGAGGCAGCAATGGGAGGGGGGCTTAGGGGCATGGGGAGGGGGGTCAGGAGTATGGGGAGGGGGCTTGGGGGGTCAGCAAGGGATGGTGTGGCTGATCCACTGCAGGAGCTGGGACAGGGGGAAGCAGCAATGGGGGGGGATTAGGGGCATCACAAATGGGGGGGTGGGCTTAGGGGCATGGGGGGGGGGTTAGGGGGCAGCATCAATGGGGGGGGTGGGCTTAGGGGCATGGGGAGGGGGCTCAGGAGTATGGAGAGGGGGCTTAGGGGCATGGGGAGGGGGTTAGGGGGCAGCAGGAATGGGGGGGTTGGGTTTAGAAGCATCACAAATGGGGGGGGTGGGCTTAGGGGCATGGGGAGGGGGGTTAGGAACATGGGGAGGGGGGTTAGGGGGCAGCAGGAATGGGGGGGTGGGCTAAGGAGCATCACAAATGGGGGGGGTGGGCTTAGGGGAATGGGGAGGGGGCTCAGGGAGCATTAGGAATGGGGGTGGTGGGTTTAGGAGCATGGGGAGGGGGCTTAGGAACGTGGGGAGAGGGTTTGGGGAGCATCACCAAGGGGGGTGGTGGGCTTAGGGGCATGGAGAGGGGGGTTAGGAACATGGGGAGGGGACTTAGGAGTATGGGGAGGGGGGTCAGGGGGCATCACCAATGGGGGGGGTGGGTTTAGGAACATGGGGAGGGGGCTTAGGAGCATGGGGAGGGGGCTTGGGGGGTCAGAAAGGGATGGTGCGGCTGATCCACTGCAGGAGCTGGGGGGGGAAAGCAGCAATGGGGGGGGGCTTAGGGGCATCACAAATGGGGGGGTGGGCTTAGGGGCATGGGGAGGGGGGTTAGGAACATCAGGAATGGGGGTGGTGGGTTTAGGAGCATGGGGAGGGGGTAAGGGGGCAGCAGGAATGGGGGGGGTGGGTTTAGGTGCATGGGGAGGGGGCTTAGGGGACAGCATCAATGGGGGGGTGGGCTTAGGGGAATGGGGAGGGGGTTAGGGGGCATTACCAATGGGGGTGGTGGGTTTAGGGGCATGGGGAGGGGGCTTAGGAACATGGGGAGGGGGTTGGGGGGGCATTAGGAATGGGGGTGGTGGGTTTAAGAATATGGGGAGGGGGCTCATGTGGCATCACCAATGGGGGTGCTGTGTTGATGGGGAGGGGTCTCCCATGGGGTGTTGATGGGGAGGGGTCTCCCATGGTGTGTATATGGGGAGGGGTCTCCCATGGGGTATTAATGGGGAGGGGTCTCCTATGGGGTATTAATGGGGAGGGGTCTCCCATGGGGGTGCTGTATTTATGGGGAGGGGTCTCCCATGGTGTGTATATGGGGAGGGGTCTCCCATGGGGTATTAATGGGGAGGGGTCTCCCATGGGGGTGCTGTATTAATGGGGAGGGGTCTCCCATGGGGGTGCTGTATTAATGGGGAGGGGTCTCCATGGGGTATTAATGGGGAGGGGTCTCCCATGGGGTGTTTATGGGGAGGGGTCTCCCATGGGGTGTTAATGGGGAGGGGTCTCCCATGGGGTATTTATGGGGAGGGGTCTCCCATGGGGTGTTAATGGGGAGGGGTCTCCCATGGGGTATTAATGGGGAGGGGTCTCCTATGGGGTGTTAATGGGGAGGGGTCTCCCATGGGGGGTGCTGTATTAATGGGGAGGGGTCTCCCATGGGGTGTTTATGGGGAGGGGTCTCCCATGGGGTATTAATGGGGAGGGGTCTCCCATGGGGTGTTGATGGGGAGGGGTCTCCCATGGGGTGTTAATGGGGAGGGGTCTCCCATGGGGTATTTATGGGGAGGGGTCTCCCATGGGGTGTTAATGGGGAGGGGTCTCCCATGGGGTATTAATGGGGAGGGGTCTCCCATGGGGTGTTAATGGGGAGGGGTCTCCCATGGGGTATTAATGGGGAGGGGTCTCCTATGGGGTGTTAATGGGGAGGGGTCTCCCATGGGGTATTAATGGGGAGGGGTCTCCCATGGGGGGTGCTGTATTAATGGGGAGGGGTCTCCCATGGGGTGTTTATGGGGAGGGGTCTCCCATGGGGTATTAATGGGGAGGGGTCTCCCATGGGGTGTTGATGGGGAGGGGTCTCCCATGGGGTGTTAATGGGGAGGGGTCTCCCATGGGGTATTTATGGGGAGGGGTCTCCCATGGGGTGTTAATGGGGAGGGGTCTCCCATGGGGTATTAATGGGGAGGGGTCTCCCATGGGGTGTTAATGGGGAGGGGTCTCCCATGGGGTATTAATGGGGAGGGGTCTCCCATGGGGTGTTAATGGGGAGGGGTCTCCCATGGGGTATTAATGGGGAGGGGTCTCCTATGGGGTGTTAATGGGGAGGGGTCTCCCATGGGGTATTAATGGGGAGGGGTCTCCCATGGGGTATTTATGGGAAGGGGTCTCCCATGGGCTGTTGATGGGGAGGGGTCTCCCATGGGGTGTTAATGGGGAGGGGTCTCCCATGGGGTATTAATGGGGAGGGGTCTCCCATGGGGTGTTAATGGGGAGGGGTCTCCCATGGGGTATTAATGGGGAGGGGTCTCCTATGGGGTGTTAATGGGGAGGGGTCTCCCATGGGGTATTAATGGGGAGGGGTCTCCCATGGGGTGTTGATGGGGAGGGGTCTCCCATGGGGTGTTAATGGGGAGGGGTCTCCCATGGGGTATTTATGGGGAGGGGTCTCCCATGGGGTGTTAATGGGGAGGGGTCTCCCATGGGGTGTTGATGGGGAGGGGTCTCCCATGGGGTGTTAATGGGGAGGGGTCTCCCATGGGGTATTTATGGGGAGGGGTCTCCCATGGGGTATTAATGGGGAGGGGTCTCCCATGGGGGGGGTGCTGTATTAATGGGGAGGGGTCTCCCATGGGGTATTTATGGGGAGGGGTCTCACATCAGACGCCAGTTTCTCATAGTCCTCCATCAGATGCTCGTTCTCCTGGTTGACCGCCAGCACTTTGCAGATCCTGTTGGCCGCTGTCTCTGCCTGGGGGGGGGGGTATCACAGTGGGGGGGGGTCACCGTGCACAGCCCCCCCCCCCCTATAGCCCACCCCCCAAAATCCCACCTGGGGGGTCTCAGCCCTATGCAGAGCAATGGGGGTTAATAGAGCTTTGGAAGCAGGTGAAATGGGGGGGGGGGGCTTCCCCAGGACCATTGGAGGAATTAGGGGGGGGGGATGCAGCAATGGAGCCCCCCCAGAGTAAAGGGGGGGTTAAGGAACCCCTATAGGTCTGATGGCAGCATTAAATGGGGGGGGGGATGCAGCAATGGAGACCCCCACAGCCCTACATGGGGGGGTCTCAGAGCTACATGGGGGGTCTCAGAGCTACATGGGGGGTCTCAGAGCCACGTGGGGGGTCTCACAGCTGTATAGGGGGTCTCAGAGCTATATAGGGGGGGTCTCAGATCTACATGGGGGGGGTCTCAGATCCACATGGGGGGGTCTCAGAGCTACATGGGGGGTCTCAGAGCTACGTGGGGGGTCTCAGAGCTACGTGGGGGGTCTCAGATCCACATAGGGGGTCTCACAGCTACGTGGGGGGTCTCACAGCTACATGGGGGGTCTCACAGCTACATGGGGGGGGTCTCATGGGGGGTCTCAGAGCTATATAGGGAGTCTCAGAGTTACATTGGGGGGGGTCTCAGATCCACATGGGGGGTCTCACAGCTACATAGGGGGGTCTCAAGAGATACATAGGGGGTCTCAGAGCCACGTGGGGGGTCTCACAGCTACATGGGGGGGGGGTCTCAGAGCCACATAGGGGGTCTCAGAGTTACATAGGGGGGGTCTCAGAGCTCCATCTACCTGCACCCCCCCATAATACCCAGCAGCCATTGCACAAAGCCCCCCCCCATAATACCCAGCAGCCATTGCACAAAGCCCCCCCCCCATAATACCCAGCAGCCATTGCCCAAAGCCCCCCCCCATAATACCCAGCAGCCATTGCACAAAGCCCCCTCCCCATAATACCCAGCAGCCATTGCCCCCCAAGCCCCCCCCCATAATACCCAGCAGCCATTGCCCCCCAAGCCCCCCCCCATAATACCCAGCAGCCATTGCCCCCCAAGCCCCCTCCCCATAATACCCAGCAGCCATTGCACAAAGCCCCCCCCCATAATACCCAGCAGCCATTGCCCCCCAAGCCCCCCCCCGCATAATACCCAGCAGCCATTGCACAAAGCCCCCCCCCCATAATACCCAGCAGCCATTGCCCCCAAGCCCCCTCCCCATAATACCCAGCAGCCATTGCCCCCCAAGCCCCCCCCCCAAAAGCCGAGCTCACCTTCTGAGCCCCCGAGAAAGCGTGGTAGAAGCAGGACACGTACGTCATGATGGCTTTCTCGTCGGGCCGCAGGGTGCCCACTATGTCTGAGAGGAGAAATAGGGGAGGGGGCGCAGGGGGGGGCGTGAAGGAGCAGCCAGGAGACCCCATAGAGCACATAGGGAGCCCCATAGGGAGCCCCATAGGGAGACCCATAGGGAGTAGGCGGTGATGGGACCAGACCACAGCTGGGTTGGGTTGGATGCTATATGATATATAGGGCTGGGTAACTCAAAGGGATCCTATATGTTGCCTATATGTTGCCTATATAGCACAGCTGGATGCTGGGTTTGATGCCATATAGGGCTGGGTAATTCAAAGGGATCCTATATGTTCCTATATAGCACAGCTGGGTTGGTTTTGATGCTATATAATATATAGGGCTGGGTAACTCAAAGGGATCCTATATGTCACCTATATGTTCCTATATAGCACAGCTGGGTTGGGTTTGATGCTATATGATATACAGGGCTGGGTGACTCAAAGGGATCCTATATGTTCCTATATAGCACAGCTGGATGCTGGGTTTGATGCTATATGATATATAGGGCTGGGTAACTCAAAGGGATCCTATATGTCGCCTATACGTTCCTATATAGCACAGCTGGGTTTGATGCTATATGATATATAGGGCTGGGTAACTCAAAGGGATCCTATATGTTGCCTATAGGTTCCTATATAGCACAGCTGGATGCTGGGTTTGATGCTATATAATACATAGGGCTGGATAAGCGGCCCTATATAGCCCATATGAACAGCCCTATATGCCTTATAGCTCCCATACGGAATGAGAGCAGCCCTATAGAACCCATATGAACAGCCCTATATGCCTTATAGCTCCCATAGGGAATGAGAGCAGCCCTATAGAACCCATATGAACAGCCCTATATGCCTGGGTCCCATAGGGGCTCCTGTGTGGGTCTAGAAGGTGATTAGGGTGTCCTGTGTGGGGCTGGTTCTTGTATGGGTGTAAGGAGGGGATGAGGTTGGGGTGGATATAGGGGTGTATATAGGATATAGGGGTGTATATAGGATATAGGGGTGGGTATAGGGGTGGATATAGGATATAGGAGTGGATATATGATATAGGGGTGGATATAGGGGTATATATAGGGGTGCATATAGGATATAGGGGTGGATATAGGGCTGGCTATAGGCTATATGGGTATACATGGGGTGGCTATGGGGCTATATATGGGGTGGCTATGGGGCTGGCTGTGGGGCTCACCCTCAGCATCCAACATCTTGGGGATGTCCAGGTATTTCTCTGCCACCTCGAAGGCGTTGTTCAGGTTGGTCACGGGGTCGTCCTGGGGGGGGGGGAGAGGGAGAAGGGAGGGGGTGAATGGGGGGGAAAGGGGGAGGGGGAGGGGGGGAGGGTGAAAAGGGGGATGGTAAAGGGGGGAGGATGAAGGGAGAGGGTGAATGTGGGGGGGGAGGGTGAAGGGGGAGATGGTAATGGGGGGGGATGATGAAGGGAGAGGGACGATGAAGGGGGGGAGGGTGAAGGGAGGGGGTGAATGGGGGGGAGGATGAAAGGGGGGGATGAAGGGGGGAGGATGAAGGGGGAGATGGTAATGGGGGGATGAATGAAGGGAGAGGCCGAAGGGGGGAGTGTGAAGAGGGGGAGGATGAAGGGGGAGAGGGTGAAGGGGGAGAGGGATGATGAAGGGGTGGAGGATGAAGGGGAGAGGGTGAAGAGGAGGATGATAAGGGGGGATGATGAAGAGGGGGAGGGTGAAGGGAGGGAGGATGAAGGGGGAGATGGTAATGGGGGGATGGTAAGGGGAGAGGGATGGGGAGGAGGGTGAAGGGGAGAGGGATGATGAAGGGGGAGATGAAGTAGAGGGGTGATGAAGGGGGGGGAGGATGAAGGGAGAGGGTGAAGAGGGGGAGGATGAAGAGGGGGAGGGATGATGAGGGGGGTAGGATGAAAGGGGGAGAATGAAGAGTGGGAGGATGAAGGGGGGGTGGTAAAGGGGGAGATGGTAAAGGGAGAGGGATGCTGAAGGGGTGGAGGATGAAGGGGGGGGTGGTAAAGGGGGAGGATGAAGGGGGGGAGGGTGAAGGGAGAGGGATGATGAAGGGGGGGATGAAGTAGAGGGGTGATGAAGGGGGGGAGGATGAAGGGAGAGGGTAAAGGGGGGATGTTAAAGGGGGGGGATGCTGAAGGGAGAGGAGGGTGAAGGCAGAGATGATGGAGGGAGAGGATGAAGGGGGGGGAGGATGAAGGGGGGGAGGATGAAGGGAGAGGGTGAAGAGGGGAATGGTAAAGGGGGGAGGATGAAGGGGGAGATGGTAATGGGGGGGATGGTAAGGAGAGAGGGATGGGGAGGAGGGTGAAGGGGGGAGGATGAAGGGAGAGGGATGATGAAGGGGGGGATGGTGAAGGGAGAGGGAGGATGAAGGGGGGAGGATGAAGGGGGGTAGGATGAAAGGGGGAGAATGAAGAGTGGGAGGATGAAGGGGGAGATGGTAATGGGGGAGGGATGCTGAAGGGGGGGAGGATGAAGGGAGAGGGTTGAAGAAGAGGGGGAGGATGAAGGGGGTGAGGGTGAAGAGGAGGATGATAAGGGGGATGATGAAGAGGGGGAGGGTGAAGGGAGGGAGGATGAAGGGGGAGATGGTAATGGGGGGGATGGTAAGGAGAGAGGCTGAAGGGGGGGAGGGTGAAGAGGGGGAGGATGAAGGGGGGGATGAAGTAGAGGGGTGATGAAGGGGGGGGAGGATGAAGGGAGAGGGTGAAGGGGGATGTTAAAGGGGGGGATGCTGAAGGGAGAGGGAGGGTGAAGGCAGAGATGATGTAGGGAGAGGATGAAGGGGGGAGGATGAAGGGAGAGGGTGAAGAGGGAGGGATGAAAGGGGGGATGGTAAACAGGGGGATGATGATGGGGGGGGAGGATGAAGAGGGGGAGGATGAAGGGGGGGATGGTAATGGGGGGATGGTAAAGGGAGAGGCTGAAGGGGGGGAGTGTGAAGAGGGGGAGGATGAAGGGGGGGATGGTAAATGGGGGGATGATGAAGATGGGGAGGATGAAGGGGAGATGGTAAAGGGAGAGGGAGGATGAAGGGGGGGAGGGTGAAGAAGAGGGGGATGATGGGGGGGGGGTGAAGAGGAGGATGATAAGGGGGGAGGATGAAGGGGGGGATGGTAAATGGGGGGGGTGGTAAAGGGAGAGGGATGGGGAGGAGGGTGAAGGGAGGAGGATGAAGGGAGAGGGTGAAGGGGGAGGGATGATGAAGAGGGGGAGGGTGAAGGGAGGGGGAGGATGAAGGGGAGATGGTAATGGGGGGATGCTGAAGGGAGAGGCTGAAGGGGGGAGTGTGAAGAGGGGGAGGATGAGGGGGGAGATGGTAAAGGGGGAGGGATGATGAAGGGGGAGGGTGAAGAAGAGGGGGATGATGATGAGGGGGGGTGAAGAGGAGGATGATAAAGGGGGGGAGGGTGAAGGGAGAGGGTGAAGGGGGGATGATGAAGGGGGGGAGGGTGAAAGGAGAGGGAGGATGAAGGGGGAGATGGTAAAGGGAGATGGATGCTGAAGGGGGGAGGATGAAGGGAGGATGGTAAAGGAGAGGGATGAAGGGGGAGATGATGAAGGGGGGATGATGGAGGGGGGATGGTGCAGAGGGTCGGGGGCTGCTCCCCCCCCCCCAAATCAGCCCCGTTACCTTCCTGAGCTTGTCGTACTCAATGAGCTCCGGGCGGTGTCTGTGGATCAACGCGTTGAAGGCAAGGCCGTCCTTCCAGCTGCAACACAGGGCAGGGGGCAGCCCCATAGATTGGGGTCAGCCCCATAGAGAGATGGGCTTCAGCCCCATAGAGAGATTGGGGTCAGTCCCATAGAGAGATATTGGGTTCAGCCCCATAGACAGATTGGGGTTAGCCCCATAGAGAGATGGGGGTCAGCCCCATAGAGAGATTGGGGTCAGCCCCATAGATAGACTGGGTTCAGCCCCATAGACAGATTGGGGTCAGCCCCATAGAGGAGATGTCCTTCAGCCCCATAGAGGAGGTGTCCTTCAGCCCCATAGAGGTGTCCTTCAGCCCCACATCCCCTTTTACCCCCGATTTCTGCCCCACACCTGATGTGGAAGTTCTGCACGTTGACGTTCTTGTAGGGCGCTGTTTTCCTTTGGCACCATAAGAGCAGCCCCTCCTTGGCCGAGGTCTCTGCAAAGGGATGGAAGGGTTCAGCCCCATAGCTCTGCCCCATAGCTGACCCCATAGCTGAGCCCCATAGCCGTGCCCCATAGCTGCCCCATAGCCCTGCAGCCCCATTACCTTCCATAAAGGGATGGATTCAGCCCCATAGCGGTGCCCCATAGCCGTGCAGCCCTATGACCTGGGTCCAGCCCCATAGCTGCCCCATAGCGGTGCCCCATAGCTCTGCAGCCCCATTACCTGGGTCCAGCCCCATAGCTGCCCCATAGCTGCCCCATAGCCGTGCCCCATAGCTGTGCCCCATAGCTGCCCCATAGCTGCCCCATAGCTGTGCCCCATAGCTGCCCCATTACCTTCCACGGAGATGTCCTGGATGGCGAATCGAAGGATGATGGTCCAGATCATCCCCAGCGTCATCTTGGCGTTACCATCAACGATCTCTGGGGGGGGGAAGGGGGAGATAAGAGCTGATAACAGCGACTGATAAGGGAGCAGGGCACTGATTGATAAGGGAGCTTGTATTGCTTGCCCTGCTTGCATTGCCTGCACTGCATTGCCTGCACTACTCTGACGTTATGTGCTCAGCTGGATCTGCTTGCATTGCTTGCATTGTCTGCCTTGCATTGCTTGCATTACCTGCCTTGCATTGCTTGCACTGCTTGCATTGCCTGCCTTGCATTGCTTGCCCTGCTTGCATTGCCTGCCTTGCATTGCTTGCACTGCTCTGACGTTATGTGCTCAGCTGGATCTGCTTGCATTGCTTGCCCTGCATTGCCTGCCCTGCATTGCCTGCCCTGCATTGCTTGCCCTGCATTGCCTGCCTTGCATTGCCTGCCCTGCATTGCCTGCCCTGCATTGCTTGCATTGCCTGCCCTGCATTGCTTGCATTGCTTGCCCTGCATTCCCTGCCCTGCCCCATGCCCTGCAGCCCGGACTCACCCTCGGCCCCGATGGAGACCAGTTTGACCCCTTTGCTGGCGATGAAATCCAGCGCCTTGTTGACGTTGTTGATCTTGTGCACCCGCATTTTGCCGCGCTCCGGCTTCGGCAGCCGCTCACCTGGGGGGGGGAAAAGGGGGGGGGATGGAAACGGGGCTGCATTGGAGCCAGGGGAATATTGGACCCAGGGCTGCAATGGAGCCAGGGCTGCATTAGAACCAGGGCTGCGTTGGAGCCAGGGCAATATTGAACCCAGGGCTGCAATGGAGCCAGGACTATATTGAACTCAGAGCTGTGTTGAAACCAGGGCTGCATTGGGGCTGCATGCTGCCCCCGTCCCAAGGCAGGCCATGCAATGCAATGCAATGCCATGCAATGCAATACAATGCAATGCAGTGCAATGCAATGCAATGCCATGCCATGCCATGCAATGCCATGCAATGCAATACAATGCAAAGCAATGCCATGCAATGCAATACAATGCAATGCAATGCCATGCCATGCCATGCAATGCAATACAATACAATGCAATGCAATGCAATACAATGCAATGCAATGCAATGCCATGCAATACAATGCAATGCAATGCAATACAATGCAATGCAATGCAATACAATGCAATGCAATACAATGCAATGCCATGCAATGCAATACAATGCAATGCAATACAATGCAATGCCATGCCATGCAATGCAGTACAATGCAATGCAATGCAATACAATACAATGCCATGCAATGCCGTGCCATGCAATGCAATACAATACAATGCAATACAATACAATGCAATACAATGCAATACAATGCAATACAATGCAATGCAATACAATGCAATACAATGCCATGCAATACAATGCAATGCAATACAATGCAATACAATGCCATGCAATGCAATGCCATGCAATGCAACACAATGCAATGCAATGCCATGCGATGCGATGCAATGCCATGCAATGCCATGCAATACAATGCCATGCCATGCAATGCAATACAATGCAATGCCATGCCATGCAATACAATACAATGCAATGCAATACAATGCAATGCAACACAATGCAATGCAATGCAATGCAATACAATGCAATGCAATACAATGCAATGCAATGCAATACAATGCAGTGCAATGCAATGCCATGCCATGCCATGCAATGCAATACAATACAATGCAATGCAATGCAGTACAATACAACACAATGCAATGCAATGCAGTACAATGCAATGCAATGCAATGCCATGCCATGTAATGCAATACAATGCAATGCGTTGCAATCTGACCTGAGATGACCTCGAGCAGCAGCATCAGCTTCAGCCCATCACGAAAATCCTCGTCGATGTTGTCGATGTGTGTCCCGGCTTTACGCAGGTGGGAGTTGCACCAGGCCGTGAACGTCTGCGGGGACAACATAGAACCCATAGGAACCCATAGGAACCCCATAGAGCTGACACCCCATAGAAACCCCATAGAGCTGACACCCCATAGAAACCCCATAGAAACCCCATAGGAACCCCATAGAGCTGACACCCCATAGCAAACCCCATAGAGCTGACACCCCATAGAAACCCCATAGAAACCCCATAGAGCTGACACCCCATAGAAACCCCATAGAAACCCCATAGAAACCCCATAGGAACCCCATAGGAACCCCATAGAGCTGACACCCCATAGAAACCCCATAGAAACCCCATAGAGCTGACACCCCATAGAAACCCCATAGAAACCCCATAGAAACCCCATAGGAACCCCATAGGAACCCCATAGAGCTGACACCCCATAGAAACCCCATAGAAACCCCATAGAAACCCCATAGGAACCCCATAGAAACCCCATAGAGCTGACACCCCATAGAAACCCCATAGAAACCCCATAGCAAACCCCATAGAAACCCCATAGAAACCCCATAGAAACCCCATAGAGCTGACACCCCATAGAAACCCCATAGAGCTGACACCCCATAGAAACCCCATAGAAACCCCATAGGAACCCCATAGAGCTGACACCCCATAGCAAACCCCATAGAGCTGACACCCCATAGAAACCCCATAGAAACCCCATAGAGCTGACACCCCATAGAAACCCCATAGAAACCCCATAGAAACCCCATAGGAACCCCATAGGAACCCCATAGAGCTGACACCCCATAGAAACCCCATAGAAACCCCATAGAGCTGACACCCCATAGAAACCCCATAGAAACCCCATAGAAACCCCATAGGAACCCCATAGGAACCCCATAGAGCTGACACCCCATAGAAACCCCATAGAAACCCCATAGAAACCCCATAGGAACCCCATAGAAACCCCATAGAGCTGACACCCCATAGAAACCCCATAGAAACCCCATAGCAAACCCCATAGAAACCCCATAGAAACCCCATAGAAACCCCATAGAGCTGACACCCCATAGGAACCCCATAGAAACCCCATAGAGCACCCCATAGATCTGACACCCCATAGAAACCCCATAGAAACCCCATAGAAACCCCATAGAAACCCATAGACCCCATAGAAACCCCATAGAGCTGACACCCCATAGAACCCCATAGAAACCTCATAGAAACCCCATAGGAACCCATAGAACCCCATAGAAACCCCATAGAAACCCCATAGGAACCCCATAGGAACCCCATAGGAACCCCATACAGCTGACACCCCATAGAAACCCCATAGAAACCCCATAGGAACCCCATAGGAACCCCATAGATCTGACACCCCATAGGAACCCCATAGAAACCCCATAGAAACCCCATAGAAACCCCATAGGAACCCCACAGAACCCCATAGGAACCCCATAGGAACCCATAGAAACCCCATAGAAACCCCATAGCAAACCCCATAGAGCTGACACCCCATAGAGCTGACACCCCATAGAGCTGACACCCCATAGATCTGACACCCCATAGATCACCCCATAGATCTTTATGGGGGAGGCTGGGTTTATGGGGGGGGGTCTATGGAGGGGGGTTGTGTTTATGGGGTGGTTTATGGGGGGGTTGTGTTTATGGGGGGGGTCTATGGGGGGGCTGGGTCTATGGGGGGGTCTATGGGGGGGGTTGTGTTTATGGGGGGGTCTATGGGGGGGGTTATGGGGGGGGTTGTGTTTATGGGGGGGGTTGTGTTTATGGGGTGGTTTATGGGGGGGGGGTTGGGTTTATGGGGGGGTCTATGGGGGGGGCTGGGTCTATGGGGGGGTCTATGGGGGGGTCCCACCCTTGGCACCAGGAGCCGCATTGTGCTGAGCAGGAAGTTGGTTGGGGCAGGAAATGAGTCCAAACATTGAACAGCAGGAAGGAAACGGCCCTAAAACTGCGGGGACTAATAGGGCTGAACCTTAATGGGACCCTAATGGGGCAGAACATTATGGGGTACAGCTCCTTATGGGGTAAAGCTCCTTATGGGGTAAAGATCTTTATGGGGTAAAGATCCTTATGGGGCAGAACCTTAATGGGACCCTAATGGGGCAGAACCTTATTGGGACCCCTAATAGGGCAGAACCTTATGGGGTAAAGCTCCTTATGGGGCAGCCCCATAGTGGGGCAGCACCCTAATGGGGGAACCCCTTAATGAGACACCTAATGAGGCAGCCACCTTATGGGGCAACCCCTTAATAGGACAATCCCATAATGGGGCAGCCCCTTAATAGGATCCCCATTAAATCCCATTAAATCCCATTACTTCCCATTCTGCCCTATTGGGTGTTACTGGGAACAGGATGAACTGGGACAGGGCTGGATTCCTGTCATTCCTTGCCCTTATATGGACTGAGGAGCAGCAGGGGGAGGAAGGAAGGGGGAGATGGGACCCTATATGGGATCCTATATGGGATATGGGATCCTATATGGGATCCTATATGGGATCCTATATGGGATATGGGATCCTATATGGGATCCTATATGGGATATGGGATCCTATATGGGATATGGGATCCTATATGGGATCCTATATGGGATATGGGACCCTATATGGGATTTGGGATCCTATATGGGATATGGGATCCTATATGGGATATGGGATCCTATATGGGATATGGGATCCTATAGGGGATATGGGATCCTATATGGGATCCTATATGGGATATGGGATCCTACATGGGATATGGGACCCTATATGGGATCCTATATGGGATATGGGATCCTATATGGGATATGGGATCCTATATGGGATCCTATATGGGATATGGGATCCTATATGGGATATGGGACCCTATATGGGATCCTATATGGGATATGGGATCCTATATGGGATATGGGACCCTATATGGGATCCTATATGGGATATGGGATCCTATATGGGATCCTATATGGGATATGGGACCCTATATGGGATATGGGACCCTATATGGGATCCTATATGGGATATGGGATCCTATATGGGATCCTATATGGGATATGGGACCCTATATGGGATATGGGACCCTATATGGGATATGGGATCCTATAAGGGATATGGGATCCTATAAGGGATATGGGATCCTATATGGGATATGGGACCCTATATGGGATCCTATATGGGATCCTATATGGGATATGGGATCCTATATGGGATATGGGATATGGGATCCTATATGGGATATGGGATCCTATATGGGATATGGGATCCTATATGGGACCCTATATGGGATATGGGATCCTATATGGGATCCTATATGGGATATGGGACCCTATATGGGATATGGGATCCTATATGGGATATGGGATCCTATATGGGATATGGGACCCTATATGGGATCCTATATGGGATATGGGACCCTATATGGGATATGGGACCCTATATGGGATATGGGACCCTATATGGGATCCTATATGGGATATGGGATCCTATATGGGATATGGGACCCTATATGGGATATGGGACCCTATATGGGACCCTATATGGGATATGGGATCCTATATGGGACCCTATATGGGATATGGGATCCTATATGGGACCCTATATGGGATATGGGATCCTATATGGGACCCTATATGGGATATGGGATCCTATATGGGACCCTATATGGGATATGGGATCCTATATGGGACCCTATATGGGATATGAGACCCTATATGGGATATGGGATCCTATATGGGATCCTATATGGGATATGGGATCCTATATGGGATATGGGACCCTATATGGGAGATGGGATCCTATATGGGAGATGGGATCCTATATGGGAGATGGGATCCTATATGGGAGATGGGATCCCAGCTGGTCTCCTATATGGGATATAGGATCCTACATGGGATATAGGATCCCAGCTGCCATTCCTATATGGGATATAGGATCCCAGCTGCCATTCCTATATGGGGTATAGGATCCTATATGTGCTATAGGATCCTATAGGGGAAGCCTTGATGTGATACTGGCTGTTGTCCAAGGCAGAAACCAGGTTGGATGATAAAGGGGTGAGTCAGGGCACAGGGCGGACCCACATTCTATGGGGCACAGGCTGCCCCGAAGCATTGCTCATTAACACACCCTCATTAACAACTCATTAACGAGCCTCATTAGCAGCCTTAAGGACACCCAGTGTGCTCCTATTCATTCCAAACCCCATTAATTAGAGCAGAAAAGATCCTAAAGCTCTTATAGGGCCACATCCTGACCCTATATGTGTATATAGGGCCACATCCTGACCCTATATGTGTATATAGGGCCATATCCTGACCCTATATGTGTATATAGGGCCATATCCTGACCCTATATGTGTCTATGGGGCCATATCCTGACCCTATATGTGTCTATGGGGCCATATCCTGACCCTATATGTGTCTATGGGGCCACATTCTGACCCTATATGTGTATATAGGGCCACATCCTGACCCTATATGTGTATATAGGGCCATATCCTGACCCTATATGTGTCTATGGGGCCATATCCTGACCCTATGTGTGTCTATGGGGCCATATCCTGACCCTATGTGTGTCTATGGGGCCACATCCTGACCCTATATGTGTATATAGGGCCACATCCTGACCCTATATGTGTCTATGGGGCCACATCCTGACCCTATATGTGTATATAGGGCCACATCCTGACCCTATATGTGTCTATGGGGCCACATCCTGACCCTATATGTGTCTATGGGGCCATATCAGGACCCTATATGTGTATATAGGGCCACATCCTGACCCTATATGTGTCTATGGGGCCATATCCTGACCCTATATGTGTATATAGGGCCACATCCTGACCCTATATGTGTATATAGGGCCATATCCTGACCCTATATGTGTCTATGGGGCCACATCCTGACCCTATATGTGTCTATGGGGCCACATCCTGACCCTATATGTGTCTATGGGGCTGCATCCTGACCCTACATGTGTCTATGGGGCCACATCCTGACCCTATATGTGTATATAGGGCCACATCCTGACCCTATATGTGTCTATGGGGCCACATCCTGATCCTATATGTGTATATAGGGCCACATCCTGACCCTATATGTGTCTATGGGGCCATATCCTGACCCTATATGTGTATATAGGGCCACATCCTGACCCTATATGTGTCTATGGGGCCACATCCTGACCCTATTAGCGTTTATAGGGCGGATGTTGCTGTTCCTTTAAGCACATATTTGGGATTCCAGGCCTGGGATGGGGCTGGTTCCAAGCAGTGGGATGGACACAGCTGCCCCATAAGGGCCCTATAGAAAAAGCTGCCCCTATTTGGCTTCTTTATATGGGAAAATGGACTCATAGGATTCATAAGGGGGTGAAGGGGAGACCCTAAAACCCCAAAGCTGCCCCATTGCTGGCCCTAGGACCCCAAAGCTGCCCCAGTGACCCCAAAGCCACCCCATTGCCAGCCCTAAGACCCTAAAGGCCCCCTAGAACCCCAATGCCAGCACTAGGACCCCAAAGCCACCCCTAAGACCCCAAAGCTGCCCCTAGGACCCCAAAGCCGCCCCAATGCCGGCCCTAGGACCCCAATGCTGACCCTAGGACCCCAAACCCACCCCAATGCCAGCCCTAAAACCCCAATGCCAGCCCTGGGACCCCAAAGCTGCCCCTAGGACCCCAAAGCCGGCCCTATGACCCCAAAACCACCCCAATACTGGCCTTAAGACCCCAAAGACACCCCTAGGACCCCAAAGCCCCTCTAGGACTCCAAAGCCACCCCAAAGCTGCCCCTAGGACCCCAAAGTCGCCCCACTGCCAGGTCTAGGACCCCAATGACCCCAAAGCCACCCCACTGCCGGCCCTAGGACCCCAAAGACCCTAAAGCCACCCCAAAGCTGCCCCTAAGACCCCAAAGCTGCCCCTAGGACCCCAAAGCCACCCCACTGCCGGCCCTAGGACCCCAATGCTGACCCTAGGACCCCAAAGCCGCCCCAATGCTGACCCTACAACCCCAAAGCCCCCCTAGGATCCCAAAGCCACCCCGATGCAGGCCCTACAACCCCAATGCCAGCCCTAGGACCCCAATGCCAACCCTAGGACCCCAATGCCAACCCTAGGACCCCAAAGCTGAGGCTAGGACCCCAAAGACCCTAAAGCCGCCCCAAAGCTGCCCCTAAGACCCCAAAAGCCACACCACTGCCAGCCCTATGACCCCAAAGCCACCCTAGGACCCCAAAGCTGACCCTAGAACCCCAAAGCCACCCCACTGCCAGCCCTAGGACCCCAAAGCCCCTCTAGGACCCCAAAGATGCCCCAATGCCAGCCCTAGGACCCCAAAGCTGACCCTAGGACCCCAAACCCACCCCAATGCCAGCCCTAAAACCCCAATGCCAGCCCTGGGACCCCAAAGCCCCTCTAGGACCCCAAAGCCACCCCAAAGCTGACCCTAGGACCCCAAAGCCACCCCAATGCCAGCCCTAGGACCCCAAAGCCACCCTAGGACCCCAAAGCTGCCCCTAGGACCCCAAAGCCACCCCACTGCCAGCCCTAGGACCCCAATGCTGGCCCTAGGACCCCAAAGCCGCCCCAATGCTGACCCTACAACCCCAAAGCCCCCCTAGGACCCCAAAGCCACCCCGATGCAGGCCCTACAACCCCAATGCTGGCCCTAGGACCCCAATGCCAACCCTAGGACCCCAAAGCTGAGGCTAGGACCCCAAAGACCCTAAAGCCGCCCCAAAGCTGCCCCTAAAACCCCAAAGCTGCCCCTAGGACCCCAAAGCCACCCCAATGCCAGCCCTAGGACCCCAATGCTGCCCCAAAGCTGCCCCTAGGACCCCAATACCAGCCCTAGGACCCCAATGCCAGCCCTAGGACCCCAAAGCTGCCCCTAAGACCCCAATACCAGCCCTAGGACCCCAAAGCCACCCCAAAGCCGGCCCTAAACCCCACAGCGTGTCTGCCATCCCCCATCCCACCCCAATGTTGGCTCCCAGCCCCATATAACCAGCCATAAACAGGCGGTGCCAGCCTCACCCCACAGCTGTGCCAGGCAATGGGGCAGGGATGGGGCCGGGTTTAGGGTGACGCCCCACGTCCCGCCCCATAGCGTCACTGCAGCCATAGGGCACCCCATAGACAGCCATGGGACAGCCTATAGGGCACGGGAAGGATATAGGGTGGTTATAGACCCTGTAATAGGGTTATGGGATCCCCCATAGCAGACATGAAGGCTATAGGGTGGCTATAGGGTGGCCATTGGGTAGGGTTCCAACCCCATAATAGGGCTATAGGAACCCCCATAGGGGACATGAAGGCTATAGGGTGACTATAGGGTAGGGTTCCAGCCCTATAACAGCTCTATGGGATCCCCTATAACGGACATGAAGGCTGTAGGGTGGCTACAGGGTGGCTATAGGGTGGGGTTCCAGCCCTATAACAAGGCTATGGGATCCCACAGTGGACATAAAGGCTATAGGGTGGCTATAGGGCAGCTATAGGGCAGGGTTCCAGCCCTATAACAGCTCTATGGGATCCCCTATAGCAGCCATGAAGGCTATAGGGCGGCTATAGGGTGACTATAGGGCAGGGTTCCAGCCCTATAACAGGGTTATAGGATCTCCTATAGCAGACATGAAGGCTATAGGGCGGCTATAGGGTGGCTATAGGGTGATTATAGGGCGGCTATAGGGCAGGATTCCAGCCCCATAATAGGGTTATGGGATCCCCTATAGCAGCCATGAAGGCTATAGGGTGGCTATAGGGCGGCTATAGGGCGGCTATAGGGTGATTATAGGGTGACTATAGGGCAGGGTTCCAGCCCTATAACAGGGTTATGGGATCCCCTATAGCAGACATGAAGGCTATAGGGTAGTTATAGGGTGGCTATAGGGTGATTATAGGGCAGCTATAGGGTAGGTTTCCAGCCCTATAACAGCTCTATGGGATCCCCTATAGCAGCCATGAAGGCTATAGGGTGGCTATAGGGTGATTATAGGGCAGGGTTCCAGCCCTATAACAGGGTTATGGGATCCCCTATAGCAGCCATGAAGGCTATAGGGTGGCTATAGGGTGATTATAGGGCAGGGTTCCAGCCCCATAACAGGGTTATGGGATCCCCTATAGCAGCCACCTCCCAAAGCCCTCAGTCCCTTCTTTCTCCCTCCCTCATTAAACCCCAATTAAACCAAAGCCATTAATTAAACCAAACCAACGGTCACCGGTGACTCTCCCCCCCCCCCGATCCCATACAGTTATAGGGTCAGTGCTGGAATATAGGGTCAGTGCTGGAATATAGGGTCAGTGCTGGGATATAGGGTCGGTGCTGGGATATAGGGTCGGTGCTGGGATATGGGGTCGGTGCTGGGATATGGGGTCGGTGCTGGGATATAGGGTCGGTGCTGGGATATAGGGTCGGTGCTGGGATATAGGGTCGGTGCTGGGATATAGGGTCGGTGCTGGGATATAGGGGCAGTGCTGGGATATAGGGGCAGTGCTGGGATATAGGGGCAGTGCTGGGATATAGGGGCAGTGCTGGGATATAGGGGCAGTGCTGGGATATAGGGGCAGTGCTGGGATATAGGGGCAGTGCTGGGATATAGGGGCAGTGCTGGGATATAGGGGCAGTGCTGGGATATAGGGGCAGTGCTGGGATATAGGGTCGGTGCTGGGATATAGGGTCGGTGCTGGGATATAGGGGCAGTGCTGGGATATAGGGGCAGTGCTGGGATATAGGGGCAGTGCTGGGATATAGGGTCGGTGCTGGGATATAGGGTTGGTGCTGGGATATAGGGTCGGTGCTGGGATATGGGGTCGGTGCTGGGATATAGGGGCAGTGCTGGGATATAGGGTCAGTGCTGGGATATAGGGTCAGTGCTGGGATATAGGGTCGGTGCTGGGATATAGGGGCAGTGCTGGGATATAGGGTCAGTGCTGGGATATAGGGTCAGTGCTGGGATATAGGGGCAGTGCTGGGATATAGGGGCAGTGCTGGGATATAGGGTCAGTGCTGGGATATAGGGTCGGTGCTGGGATATAGGGGCAGTGCTGGGATATAGGGGCAGTGCTGGGATATAGGGCTGCCCTTCCTCCCCCCCCCTCCTCCTCTTCCTCCCCCCCCCCGTTGCCCTTTAGTCCCGTTGTTGTATTTCCCCATTCCTGAGCATGGGGCGGATCTTCCTCCTCCCCCCCCCCCTTAAAAAACAACACTTATAAAGCTTTAAAGGGCCAGAGAATGAAGCCCCCCCCCCCCCCATATAACAGCCCAACCCCCCCCCCAAACAACAGCCCCCCCCCCAAAACAACACCCCCCTCCCCCAAACAACAGCCCACCCCCCTCAAACAACACTCCTAAAGCTTTAAAGGGCCGGGGAATGAAGCCCCCCTCCAAATAACAGCCCAACCCCCCCCCCAAACAACAACACCCCCCCCCCCCCCTCAAACAACACTCCTAAAGCTTTAAAGCACCAGGGAATGAAACCAAATCAGAGCCCCCCCCCCCCAAACAACAGCCCCCCGCTCAAAAGCAGCCCCCCCCACCCCCAGGACCCCTCTGTACCCCCCCCCCCCAAACTCAGGACCCTCCCCCCAACCTCAGAGCTCCATTATACCCCCTCACCCCCAACTCAGGACCCCTCTGTACCCCCCCCACCCAAGAGCTCCATTAGTTTCATTAGCCCCCCCCCAACTCAAGACCCTCCCCCAAACTCAGAGCTCTATTAACCCCCCCAACCTCAAAGCTCCATTATATCCCCCCCCCCAACTCAAGACCCCTCTGTACCCTCTCAGAACCCCCCCCCCCCCAATTCAGATCTCCATTATATTCCCCCCCCCCCCCAACTCAAGACCCCCCCCCAACTCAGAGCTCAATTACCTCCCCCCCCCCCCAACTCAGGACCCCTATGTACCCCCTCATAACCCCCCCCCTCCCCAGGACCCCACTGTACCCCCTCAGAACCAGCCCCCCCCCAACTAAGAGCCCCATTAGCTCCATTATACCCCCCCACCCCAACTCAAGACCCCTCTGTACCCCCTCAGAACCCCCCCACCGCCCCCCCCACTCAGGACCCCCCCCCAACTAAGAGCTCCATTATCTCCATTACCCCCCCCCAACTCAAGACCCCTCTATACCCCCTCAGGACCCCCCCCCCCCCACTCAGGACCCCTCTGTACCCCCTCAGAACCCCCCCCCCCCCAACTAAGAGCTCCATTAGTTTCATTACCCCCCCCACAAACTCAAGACCCCTCAGGACCAGCCCCCCCACAGCACCTCAGCCCCCCAATAACCACCAGCCCCCCAACTCAAGACCCCTCAGGACCCCCCCCAAGCCTCCCCCCCCCCATAGCCCCCCATGGCCACCACTGCGGCCTAGTGCGGCCTACTGAAGCCTACCGAGGCCTAGTGCGGCCTACTGCGGCCTAGTGCGGCCTACTCAGGCCTACCGAGGCCTCACCGACCCCCGGCGCCCCCTCCCCACCCTCCCCCCAGTCCTCCATCCCCCCTTCGGGCCTTACCTTCCTCTGTTGCTTCTCCCAGGCCGGATCGAGCAGCAGATCCCGATCCCAATCGTCCTCCTGGGCCATATAATCCCCGTTGGTCCCCGGCCCGTTCCCTCCATAGGAGTAAGGCTGCCCGGCGCTGTGATAATCCACCATGGCCGCTCCGTTCGGCTCCGCTCCCAACACTGCGCCCTCACGCACTGCGCATGCGCGACGCGCCCTTGCCAGGCCACGCCCACTCCGCGCCAAGCCACGCCCATATCACGCCAGGCCACGCCCACTTTCGGCCTCTCCCCTTGTTCATATTCACGAGGTGGGCGGAGTCTGCGCACAACCCCAGCTCTTAATTAGCATAGACACGCCCACTCCGTGCCACGCCACGCCCACTCCGCCTCACCCCTTGTTAATATTCATGAGCCTGCGCTCCGTCTCCGTCATTGCTAATTAGCATAGCCACGCCCACTCCACGGTCTCCCCTTATTAATATTCATGATATGGGACTGATTCTACGTCCCGCCCCCAGTTCTTAATGCTAATTAGCATAGCCACGCCCACTCCACGCCAGGCCACGCCCACCACCCCCGTCGTTAATATTCATGAGGTTTGTTGGGCCAGCGCCCCCCCTCCATTAATATTAATTATACGCATGCACTACACGGGCTCATTAATATTAATGAGCCCCGCCCAGCCCCCGACCTCCCTACCGTATTAATATTAATGAGCGCTCATTAATACGTGGCCCAATAATCCTTAGCCAATTAACAGACGGGTCCTAACCCCTCCTCATTATTATGCATAACACCCCGCTAATGAATTATGCATGATTATTACATGAATATTCATGAGGACCCCCCCCCAGTGTTGGCCCCTCACCGCCATTGCAACGACGCCGCTTTGCGACGCTGCCGCCAAGCGATGACGCCGCCGCGCTTTACGGCCTCTCCTGTCGCCATGGCAACGGCGCGACGAGAGGCGGAAGTGATCGCTGAGCGGCGCGACGACGCCGACGCGCTTTACGGCTGCGGCGTTGCCATGGAGATGGCGCGCCTAGCTGGGAGGCTGTGACGTCATCATTATGAGCCGGAAGTGATGGCGAGCGAGCCGGAAGTAAACCGGAAGAGCTGTCAGAGACTCGAACGATGACGTCAGAGACTCAATGACGTCAGAGACTCAGACGATGACGTCAGAGACCTAATCCCGCCCCCCCATAAATAATAACCAAAAAAACAACCAAAAAAATCCGCTTTATCGCTCCGTACCGTACACCGGAAACTCCCCCCTCCCCCCCCTTAAATCCCTCCCGGAAGTGACGTAGCGATCTGCCCCCTCCCCCACTGCCCCCCCCCCCCCATTGCCGGCAATGGAGGCCCCGCCCCTCCCCCACCCCCATTAAGGCAATGGGCGCTATTCATATTATGGGGGGGGGGGGGGGGGGTGGATGTTTGGGGTTAAAAAGGGCGAAAAAAGGCAATTTGAAAGCAACGCCCGATTGAGAAAGATTGAAGGGGGGGGGGGGGGAGGACCCTATTGATGTGGGGCAGCCCCACTGATGTGGCATCGACCCCCAGGGATGGAGGGAGACCCCAGAGATGTGGGGCAGATCCCCATTAGTTGTGGGGTAGAGCCCAGCTAAGGGGGATGGGACCCCATAGATGTGGGGCTGACCCCATAGGTGTGGGGCAGAGCCCCTCGATTTAGGGCAGCTCCTATAGATGGGGGGCAGACCCCTCCATGTTAATCAGTCCCCATAGATGTGGGGCAGCCCCTCGATGTGGGGCAGCCCTCTATGTATGAATCAGTCCACGTAGATGTGGGGTAGCTCCCATTAATAAGGGTCAGCCCCATCGATGTGGGGCAGCCCCATAGATGCGGGTCAGTCCGCATAGATATGGAACAGCCCCCTTTGATGTGGGTCAGTCCCTCGATGTGGGGCAGCCCCATAGATGCGGGTCAGTCCCCTCAATGTCAGGCAGCCCCATAGATGTGGGTCAGTCCCCTCAATGTCAGGCAGCCCCATAGATGTGGGTCAGCCCCACAGATGCAAGTCAGTCCCCTCAATGTGGGGCAGCCCCATAGATGTGGGTCAGTCCCTCGATGTGGGGCAGCCCCATAGATGAGGGTCAGCCCCATAGATGAGGGTCAGTCCCTCAATGTGGCTCAGCCCCATAGACGTGGGTCAGTCCCTCGATGTGGGGCAGCCCCATAGATGTGGGTCAGTCCCCATAGATGTGGGGCAGCCCCATAGATGTGGGTCAGTCCCTCGATGTGGAGCAGCCCCATAGATGTGGAGCAGCCCCATAGATGTGGGTCAGTCCCCATAGATGTGGCTCAGCCCCATTGACGTGGCTCAGCCCCTCGATGTGGGGCAGCCCCATAGCTGTGGGGTTTCACTCCCGGATGCTGGCAGAGTAGGAGAACTGGGGGAAGTGTGTGCGCTGATCCCCATCCAGGGCGTCCATGTTGTCATCTGTGGGATGGGGGGGGGCACAAACGTGAGTCCTCCCAGCGCCCCACACTTATGGGGCAGGGCGGGGGGGCGCTGTGGGGCTGGGGGTGACGTACAGCGGTCGGGGGGGGTGATGGTGATGGACTGAGCCGTGAACTCGTCGTCGAAGTAACGAGTGTCGATCTCTGACGTCACCTGGGGCCGGAACGGGGGCTGCAGCTGTAACACAACAACACAGTATAACAACACAACACAACAACACAACAGCACAATGTAACACAATGTAACAACACAACAACACAATGTAACACAACAACACAACAACACAATATAACACAACAACACAATGTAACAACACAACAACACAACACAACAACACAATGTAACACAACAACACAATGTAACACAAAAACACAATGTAACAACAACACAACAACACAACACAATATAACACAACAACACAATGTAACAACACAATGTAACACAACAACACAATGTAACAACAACACAATGTAACAACAACACAATGTAACACAACAACACAATATAACACAATATAACAACACAACAACACAATGTAACAACAACACAACAACACAACACAATATAACACAACAACACAATGTAACAACAACACAACAACACAACACAATGTAACACAACAACACAATGTAACAACACAACAACACAATATAACACAACAGCACAATATAACAACACAACAAACAACACAACACAACAGCACAATACCACAACACAACACAATAGAACAACACAATAGAACAACACAACAACACAACACAATAGAACAACACAATAGAACACAATATAACAACACAACAACACAATATAACAACACAACACAATGTAACAACAACACAACAACACAATGTAACACAACAACACAACAAACAACACAACAACACAATGTAACAACACAACACAATATAACACAACAAACACAACAGCACAATAGAACAACACAACACAATATAACAACACAACAGCACAATACCACAACACAACACAATAGAACAACACAACAACACAATATAACAACACAATATAACACAACAGCACAAAATAACACAACAGCACAACAACACAATATAACAACACAACACAATATAACACAACACAACAGCACAATAGAACACAACACAACAACACAACAACACAACACAATACAACAACACAACAACACAACACAACAACACAACATAACAACACAACAACACAACACAACAACACAACATAACAACACAACACAACACCCCCCCACCTTCCTCTGCAGCACGTCCTGCCAGTTGATGGAGGCGAAGAATCGATGCTCCATCACCTCCTGAGCGTCCGTGGGGCCACCGCCCAACCTGGGGGGCACACAGCGCCCCACAGCGTCACCCCATTGCACCCCATAGCGTCACCCCATAGCGCCCCACAACACCACACAGCGCCCCACAGCGTCACCCCATAGCGTCACCCCATAGCGCCCCACAACACCACACAGCGCCCCATAGCGTCACCCCATAGCGCCCCACAACACCACACAGGGCTCCATAGCATCACCTCATAGCACCCCATAGCGACCCACAGCGTCACCCCATAGTGCCCCACAACACCCCATAGTGCCCCATAACGCCACCCCATAGCACCCCAACCCCCCCATGGAAGCCCCCCAACCCCCCCATGGGAGCCCCCAAAGTCCCCCAGCATAGAAGCCCCCAAATCCCCAATGGAAGCCCCCAAAGCCCCCTAACCCCCCATGGAAGCCCCCCAACTATCCCATGGGAGCCCCCAGACCCCCCCAAACCCGCTATATAAGCCTCCCATCCCCCAATGGAAGCCCCCAGACCCCCCATAGGAGCCCCCAGACCCCCCATAGGAGCCCCTCAAACTCCCATAGAAGCCCCCAGACCCCCTATAGGAGCCCCCAGACCCCCCCAAACCCCCATGGAAGCCCATCAAATCCCCATAGAAGCCCCCAGACCCCCAAAAGGAGCCCCCAGACCCCCTATAGGAGCCCCCAGACCCCCCCAAACCCCCATGGAAGCCCCTCAAACCCCCATGGAAGCCCCCAGACCCCCAAAAGGAGCCCCCAGACCCCCATAGGAGCCCCCAGACCCCCTATGGAAGCCCCTCAAACCCCCATGGAAGCCCCTCAAACCCCCATGGAAGCCCCCAGACCCCTCATAGGAGCCCCCAGACCCCCCATAGGAGCCCCCAGGCCCCCCCAAACTTCCATAGAAGCCCCCAGGCCCCCTATAGGAGAACCCAGACCCCCCCTAACCCCCCATAGAAGCCCCCAGACCCCCCCAACCCACTATATAACCCCCAGACCCCCCCATTACCTCTGCTTGGGGTCCTTTTTGAGCAGGCCGGCCAGCAGAGCTTTATACCCCCATGGAAGCCCCCATACCCCCCCAAACCCACTATATAAGCTCTCCATCCCCCAATGGAAGCCCCCAGACCCCCCCAACCCCCCATAGAAGCCCCCAGCCCCCCCATTGGAGCCCCCAGACCCCCCCAAACCCCCATAGAAGCCCCTCAAACCCCCATGGAAGCCCCCAGACCCCCCATAGGAGCCCCTAGACCCCCCCAACCCCCCATGGAAGCCCCCCAGACCCCCATAGGAGCCCCCAGACCCCCCATAGGAGCCCCTCAAACTCCCATAGAAGCCCCCAGACCCCCTATAGGAGCCCCCAGACCCCCCCAAACCCCCATGGAAGCCCATCAAATCCCCATAGAAGCCCCCAGACCCCCAAAAGGAGCCCCCAGACCCCCATAGGAGCCCCCAGACCCCCCATGGAAGCCCCTCAAACCCCCATGGAAGCCCCCAGACCCCCAAAAGGAGCCCCCAGACCCCCATAGGAGCCCCCAGACCCCCTATGGAAGCCCCTCAAACCCCCATGGAAGCCCCTCAAACCCCCATGGAAGCCCCCAGACCCCTCATAGGAGCCCCCAGACCCCCCATAGGAGCCCCCAGGCCCCCCCAAACTTCCATAGAAGCCCCCAGGCCCCCTATAGGAGCACCCAGACCCCCCCTAACCCCCCATAGAAGCCCCCAGACCCCCCCAACCCACTATATAAGCCCCCAGACCCCCCCATTACCTCTGCTTGGGGTCCTTTTTGAGCAGGCCGGCCAGCAGAGCTTTATACCCCCATGGAAGCCCCCATACCCCCCCAAACCCGCTATATAAGCCCTCCATCCCCCAATGGAAGCCCCCAGACCCCCAAAAGGAGCCCCCAGACCCCCATAGGAGCCCCTAGA